>NC_133772.1:92546362-92629285 GCF_003597395.2 Chelonoidis abingdonii
TCCATGGCCCCGCGGCGGCTTGGCCGGGCTCGCTGCAGGCTCCGGCCGCGGGGTAAGGAGCTGTCCGCCGCTCGCGGGTGCTGAACGCCCGGGCGCCCACCCGCCTCCCCGCGTGCACAGCGCCTGCGCAAGCGCAGAGGGTGCGGGGCGGGGAGTGGGAAGCGGGGTTGAGCGGGGCGCGTAGCCCAATAGCAGCGCTAGACTGACAGCGGGGCGGGGCTAGGACCAGTCTCGGGGCGGAGCGCGGCGGAGGCGGGGCTGGGGGCCCGAAGAGCAGCTGGCGCTGGCCCCAAGAAAAGGGGCTCGGGCGCTGGGAAGCCACCAGCAGCTGGGATCAGGTGTCCTGGCAGCGCAGGGGCGGGTGAGCGAGCCCCAGCATGGAGACCTTCCCTTGACCCAGCTGGTAAGTGGGCCTACTCCAGGGAGGGACACCCTCTGCCCCCCACAATAGCTTGGCCTTCCCCAGAGCAGTGTTGCCCAGGCCGCAGACACTTTAGCACAAGTGGAGCAACTCTACTTCCTCCCGTCTGAGTGCAGCTGGGATGAGGCCCTCTTCTAGCAGTTGAGCAGTTTCTCCTGGCTTGGTGTTCACACCTCAACTACTAGAAGAGGGTGTCATCCTCCCTGATTGAACTAACCTCATCTATAGACTGAGTCTTACCTGCATATTTATACCTGCCTCTGGAAACTTCCACTACATGCATCTGACAAAGTGGATATTTACCCAGGAAATACGTCTGTTAGTCTATAAGGTCCCACAGGACTCTTTGTTGCTTTTCACAGATCCAGACTAACATGGCTACCCCTCTGAGGCTTGTATTATAAAGAATATGAACAACCGGACTGTTTCCCTTTCCCAAAAATGTATCACTAAGTATGTTTATTTATGGGTAGAAAAGACTCAATAACATTTGTGTTGCATGGTGTCAGACAGCTGCCACTGACCACAGTTTGGGCTGAGAACAGGAAAACTTCACTAGATAACTGTAGAAGATTAATTTGCAGCAGCTCACTCCAGAATTTTATTCTTGGTAATGGCCATGACCCTGCTTGTGATTTTCACCATGGCAGCGACCTTGACCTTTTTCATGACAGTGAACACAGTCATGACTACAGCATCCTCATGGCTTTACTTGCTGTGAAAAAGCCAAAGCAAAAAGGATGAGTATTACTGTGCTGAGTATCCTGGCAACTCCCACTAATCCACTAGCTGCTTAGAAGAAGCTCTTCCTGCTTTATTGCTCCAGATTTTTTAGAAGGTGTAAAAAGCGTACATCTTTCTTTGATGGGCGATGAAGTGCTTTTATAATCCAGCGGAAGAAGAGTCCCAAGAATAGGGTTTGGAGACTACCAATGTCTCTAATAAAATATTCCCTGACCAGGTCAAGATGTACTGGCTGCACAGTGAGGAAGGAGTCCCCTTTACTGAATATCAGCTATGAATCCGATGAAGTGGGTTTTAGCCCACAAAAGTTTATGCTTAAATAAATGTGTTAGTCTCTAAGGTGCTACAAGTACTCCTCGTTCTTTTTGCTGAGACAGACTAATACGGCTACCACTGTGAAAGCTATGAAAATGTTTCTCTGCTACAATTAAGCAAAGGACTTGCTCATTAGAATCGAATAAATTGCAGTTATTAGATCTAGAATAGCTTATGTGGTCTGCCTAGAAAAAAATAAAACTTTATGTCTACTGAATAGATTGGACAGGATTTATTTGATGGTAAAGTCTCCACTTTCCATTTCCTTTCCCTTTTTCCTGCCTCCTGCTACTATATAAATAAAACAAGCAATAGAATATTAAAGAAAGATTGAGAGATGGACTTTTCAGACCCTATTATAAATATACTGCTACTTTTATAGCTAGCAGTTTCATATAGGCTATAATCTATTACTGTGGCTTTATTTTTATGAGTTGGGTTAGTGCTATTGTAACTAGAAAAGCTTAATCTACTCCTTGTTCTATGCTCTTGATTTCTGCAATGTTGCTTGGGCAATACAGTCTCATATGTAGTACCAATCTGAGAGAAGATGTAAGGTCTTGTGGTTAAGGCAGTGGATTGGGCTTCAGATGATCTGGGCTCAATTCTCAGCTATGCCACAAGCTGTCCTTCACTTAGGGTATGTCTATACTGCAAAGTTGTCAACAAAACTTTTGTCTTTGTAGATAAATCTCTCTATTATATATCTTTGCATAACTGTGTATCATTTTCATATGACTTTGTATTATGGCTCTGTCATAAATAGATAGCTAAGGGTTAATGTTTCTTTTGCCTGTAAAGGGTTAACAAAGGGAACCAAACACCTGACCAGAGGACCAATCAGAAAACTGGATTTTTCAAAGTCAGGGAGGGAATTTTTGGGGTCTGAGTCTTTTGTCTGTCTCTCAGCTATGAGAAGGTTCTTTCTATCTTCTAATCTTCTGTTTCCAAATTGTAAGTACAGGTAGAAAAACAATATAGGCTTTTATGTTGTTTTGGTTGTATTTACATGATTGTGAGTAGTTTGCTGAAATGTTTAAATTGTATCTGCTTTTTGATAAGGTTTTTATTCATTTTCTTTAAGCAATTGATTCCTTGCTATATTAGTCATCTTGATCAGAGAAAATCATTTTATTTCGGAGATGTCTTTTCTTTCTTTTTATATAATAGCTCTTCTTTTAAAGACTTGTGTTTGATGTTCTCTCTGAGTAGGCTAAGGAGACGAAGGGGAGGGAAAATTTCTGTTGTTTAGATCTATGGAGGGTAAAGCTTCTGCAGCCACCAGGGAGCGGTGGAGGGGGAAGACAGATAGAATCATTTCTGTTTCCTTGTATTTGGGGTTTGTCTCTCTGTGGAATAGAGGAGACATGCTTCTTGGTATTGTGATGTAAAGAGATTGCATCAGTACTCTCAGGTTAGCCCAGAGAGGAAAGTCTGGGTGGGAGAGAGAGGGGGAAGGGAAGTGGGTTATTTCCCTTTGTTGTGAGACTCAGAGTGTCTGAGTCTTGGGGTCTCTCCAGGGAAGGTTTTGGGGAGACCAGAGGGAGCCAAAACCCTGGAATTTTTGGATGGTGGCAGCGAGATCAAAGCTAAGCTGATAATTAAGCTTAGAAGGGTTCATGCTAGGCACCCAGATTTCTGGATGCTAAGGTCCAGATTTGGGAGTTAGGCTTATGATAGGCTCTTCATATAACCTTCTATTAAGTCTTTCCATATATAACCTCTATTTTCATACAACTTTGTATCAAGTCTGTTGATATAGGAACTTTGTATCAATTCCATATATAGAAACTTTGTATTGAGCCTTGGTATTATGTTATAGCCCCTAAGGATAGTTACGGTAGAAGAAAAAATTCTTTTCACTAGGAGCAGAATAAGATCTCCCCCCTTTTAATCAATTATCCTGTTGAATGAATGAGGTGTGAATGAGTAAGGCATGGAAGGCAAGCACCTCCAGACAGCTGGAACAGTTGGAGAGGGGCTGGAAGCCAGATCCAAGAACAATAAAATTTGTCAAAAGCAACAAAGAGTCCACTTGTCAAGTGGACTTATTAAAGAAGATCAGACATATTGAAGGCCTTGGGAGTTAGAAGCGAGCACTTTCTCTTGAAAACACCCTCTTTGAAAATAAATGTGGCAGCATTAAGACAACACCCGGAAGGAAGCACCACCAATGACCAACTGACACAGACACATATTTTGCATCTGGTAGAGATTTGCTTGAGAGGGCAGCTGCTATAAATGTGAGGTGTCTTGCAGAGGATCCCGGGTCTTGTCTTGTCAACTCTGGAGCATTGATCTGGATCAACAAAAGCCTGGCTCCACCCCGGGCCCATCTAACTCATCTGGCTAGTGAAGTTAAGGGGAGCAACTAGTTGGTAACAACAAGAAGACGGAGTGTGCTTGTGTGTGTATGTGAGTACATGAGTGTAATATATATCACATGCATATGATACAGTGTTGATTGATACATGTATTACCAATAAATGTGGCACTTTGCCTTACCCCCCCAAAAAGATCCTGTGCAGTACTTTAAGTACAACATCTTTCACAGGTACTTAAAAAAGCCCCCCTGAAAAAGACAAAAGTTTTGCCGATGGAAGTGGCAGTGTGAATGCGGCTTTGTCAGCAGGAGCACTCTCCTGCCGACAGATGCTGCTCACAGGGCTGGAAATATTTTGCCAGCAAAAGTGCCAACAAAGAGCGTTTACACACACTGACTTAGCGACAAGGCTGTGTTAACACAGCCTTGTCACTAAAAGATGCGTGGTGTAGACAAGTCCATAGTTTGTCTGTGCCTCTGTTCCCCATCTGTATTAGGTGACACATTGGAGGGAGACAAAGGGGGGCACCAACTAAAGGTGTTTAAAAACTAAAAAGTGACACACACCCCAACACGACCTGCACATTAAGGACAGCTACATTATTTAGTTGCATCTGTCCCATTGATGACTGGAGATAATTTTTAAGTCTTCTGAAGCTGGAGAATAAGTCCAGGCTGATACAGGCACAGTGAGAAGGATTCATAGGGTATGTCTACACTGGAAATTTCAAAGCGCTGCTGTGGGAATGCTCCTGCGGCAGCGCTTTGAAGTGTGGGTGTGGTCTTGCGCGAGCGCTGGGAGAGAGCTCTCTCAGCGCTCCTGGTAATCCACCTCCATGAGGGGATTAGCTCCGAGTGCTGGAGTGCTCAGAGCCTGTCTACACTAGCGCTTTAAAGCGCCCAGACTTGCTGTGCTCAGTGGGGTGACCCCTGGAGACAGCAAGTTAGAGCACTATAAAATGTAAGTGTAGACAAGCCCTTTTACTTTTACAGTACTCTGGAAACAGTGCTTCTAGAGTACTACAAATAACTCCAAGATCTCTTTCTTGATGGGTAACAGCTAATTTAGCCACCATCATTTTGTATGTATTGTTTGGATTATATTTTGCAGCCTGTTTTCGATTTAATTATCTTGAGTAATTTTGTGTCCTCTGCAAACTTTGTTATCTCACTGTTTACCCCTTTTTGCAGATCATTTATGAATATGTTGAACAGTACTGATCCCAGACCAGTATAGACCCCTAGGGAGATCTCTATTTACTTCTCTCCATTCTGAAAATGGACCTACCCTTTGTTTCCTGTCTTTTAACTGGAGTGCCTGGGAATGCTTTCAGGATCATCTAATTATCTTTAATTTAATGACAAGCCTTTTGTTATCTTAATCACCCTGCCTCTGTTTATAAACAAACTCCCTGCCCCAAGAGTGGAAGTCGTTAGCAGTAGCTGGGCCCTTGCCCCCACCCAGGCGATTGGGGAAGGGCATATGACCCTTGCCCCTCCCCCCACATCTCCCCCTTCCTCCCACCCTTTGACAGTCTTGTCTATTTAGACTGTAAGCTCTTTGGCCAGGGGTGTTCTCCTATTATGTGTTTGTACATGGCCTAGCACAGTGGGGCTCTGATCTCAGTTGGGGCATATATCAAAGTCCCTTTCACAGCAGTTATAACACACCCAATGCTGGAACAGTTGTGTGTGAAGTCACTCGTCCTTCCTTTGCTCTTTGCCATTGAGGTAGTTGGCTGTGCGCCATGGGATCACAGCCAAACCACACATCCAAGGTTTGTCACTAAATTAGACAGGTCCAGCTGTTCTCTGTTGTCCTTCTGACCTGAACGAAGGTATTAAGCACTGGAGGTGGAAAGAGAGAGGAAGAAAAAGAATAAAAGTGAAGGGAAAGATACCTCATATCTTTATTTTAGCTAAGGAAAGAGATGAGAGACAAATGGAGAAGTGAAAAGGGCAAAAGAAAGTAAGGAACAGACAGTAAGGGAAAAATACAGATGAGAAAAGAGAGAAGAAAAATAAAAGGGGTGTATGGGATGAAGAAGGGATAAGGGAGATGAAAGAGGCTTTAAATATAGTCATGGGTGGTGGGTGGAGCCCTCTTCTGGGGAGGCTAGCCCCCAGCTCCACCCCTTCCACCCACGCCCTCCCCATGGCTGGATCCCTGAGACCCCTTGTGCCCCCTCCCCACTTGGCCATAGCCACAAGTTGCACCAGTCCCCTATCCCACCCCCGCCCAGAAGAGGCCCAGGCTGGCTGAAGCCTTGAGGCCACCTACCCCCCACCTGCCTAAAGGAGCAACTGCAGCTCGGAGCATCCCCTCACACCAGGAGGAGCCCCGGCTGGGCTTGCCAAAGCCCCAAGCCTCTCTCCCCTCCCTTCCCCCCACTCTGAGGAGCCCTGGCTGGGCTGGCCAAAGCCCTGAGCCAAGCCAAGCTTCCCCCCACCTGGAGGAGCCCTGGCCAGGCTGGCCGAAGCCACGCCATGCCTCCTCTGCCCGGACCCAACCTGCCACTGTCCAGGGGAAAAGTGTCTGTAGAAGATGTTTTTGATATGCCCCATGCAGGTTCCAGGGCAGCTGAGGAGGCAGTATGTGCATCCTGGGGCATAATAAGCAAAAACTTTGCCTCCAAACCCCACAACCAAGGGTCTGGTGGCAGCGGCTGGAGGAGTCAGACTGCACAATACTTCCCCCTTCTCCTTTGAATCCACATGGGCTAGCTGGGGGTTGAGGCAGGTCTTAGGGAATGCTGGGTGAATTGCATTACAAAGCTCAGTGATTAGGAATGTGTTTATTTACTGCCAAATAATGAGTTCTCTTACCTGTGGCATTTTGGCTGTGAAAAAGAAGAGAAAAATAACCTTGCATTTGAGCTTTGAAACAGTATTTGATGTGGACATATAATATTCTTTCCATGTCTTTCCATACTTACCTATCTCCCCTCTCACCTCCACTACCACCACCACCACATGCAAGTGCCTTCATGAAGAGGAAGAAGAAGAAGAAGAAAAAAAGCTGTAAGATTCCTGGTTAGAAAGTTCTGAAGCATCAAGGGCTCTATTCTGCTCCTACTGAAGTGAGTTTCAAAGTTCCCATTGTCCTCAATGGTACAGGATCCCCCTCCAAAGGTTTGCTGATCCCTAGAATCTATAGTTAGGAGATTCTTTAAGGAGGTACAAGGAAAACTGTTTTCCTTTTTTTGTTTGCAGTGTGGTAGCCATGTTGGTCCTAGGATATTAGTGAGACAAGGTAGATGAGGTAATATCTTTTATTGGACCAACTTCTGTTGGTGGCCTGAAGAAGAGCTTATGTAGCTTGAAAGCTTGTCTCTTTCACCAACAGAAGTTGGTCCAATAAAAGATTATCTCATCCATCTTGCCTCTCTAGTGTTTTCCTTGGCATCTGTATGGTGGATCAGGTCAAGTGATGGAAAGCTCTTCTCATGTTTTCTTAACTTATCTAGTTCACTTCAATGCAGCTCTGCACTTTTCAGTATGAGTCATCTCAGAACATCCCATCTTAGTTTGGCTACATTCAGCAGTTTATTTTAGTTCACTTCAAATCCACTAATCCCAATCCAAGATAGCTCAGTTCATAATATCCTGGCTCAGATTAGCACAACTCAGGAAAGTATATTCCAGTTAAAATTGGCTCAGCAAAACACATCCAACACCAGAACAGGATACATACTCCAGCCTGGCTCAAAGCTCAGACTGGTTCAGTTTAGCACTTTCCTGATTCATCTCTGTAGCTCTGCACATACCATTTTGGATCATATATTATCACTTCTTCTGTAATCTATATTTAATCTAGCTCATGATTTCTCAGCTCAATTCTCTTTTGCCTGGTTTTTGATTAAGAAAAGATAGACACATTTTCTGCTTGGTTTATGGGGATTTGGCTGGGTGACTCCTGGGAGTTACCTAATTAAATTGCTGTACTTTGCACTGAAAACTTACCCTGAAGCATCGGGCATTGAAAAGAAAATCTAAACAGAGCCAGAAAAGAAATCCAGGCCTTGGACAAAACCTAGCAACATTAAAAAACAAAAACAACCCCCTATCCCCCACACAGTGCACATACAGTAGCAAACGATATATGGCCAGACAGGCACATACACACAGAGACACACCAATTTGGATAAATACCCACTAAGCTGTATACGAGTATAGAGTCACATATTTTAAAGCCAGAAGGAACCATTATGATAATCTCATGTGACCCCCTGCAGAAAACTGACCATTGTATTTCACCAGTAATTTCATCAGGTCCAATAACTGACACTGATAGACAAATGTACACAGAGAAGTGCCTATCCTAATACAGAGGCAGACTGGAGTACAAATCCCCAAACACAGGCATGCATGAGATGCAAAGACAGACAAAACCAGGCTGACACACAAAATAAAACATCAGGCCCCGTCTAGACTACACGCGAAAATCGATTTTAGATACGCAATTTCAGCTACGAGAATAGCGTAGCTGAAATCGAATATCTAAAAATCGATTTACTCACCCGTCTTCACCGCGCGGGATCGATGTGCGCGGCTCGCCATGTCGAATCCGGAACTCCGTTTGTTTTGGTGGAGTTCCGGAATCGATCTAAGCGCGCTCTGGGTTCGATATATCCCCGTCTAGACCAGACGCGATATATCGAACCCCGAGCAATCGATTTTAACACGCCAAAATGGCGCGTAGTGTAGACGAGGTCAGAGCTATCTAAGCAGACACACAAAGCTCAGTGCCAGCTGCCAGGATGGAGCCAGTGACTAGAGGTGGGCAAAAATCCTTAGCACCAAACTTTTTTTTAGCATCACTGAAATGTTTCAGGTTTCAGAGGAGTAGCCATGTTAGTCTGTATCAGTAAAAACAACAAGGAGTACTTGTGGCATCTTAGAGACTAACAAATGTATTTAGGCATAAGCTGTCAAATTCATGTCAGTTTTGTCAAATTGTTTCAGACAAAAAGATTCTGAAAAAAAGTCAGTGTTTCATTTTGACATTTTCAAAATGAAATGTTTCAATTTTTTGGTTCCAAACAACTTTTATTGAAAAATTTCCTTTAATAAAAAGCAATCAAAATATTTTAAAAATGCTTGAAATCAAAAATATTTTGCTTCAAGTTGAACAAATCATTTTGGTTTTAACTTTCTGATTTGCCAACGACTATGTAAAAATTGTTGAGGGATTGATCCAAAATTAATTTAATTTTGGATTTTTCAGAATTGCCAGATAACCAAAAAATCCATTATTTGCCAAGCTCTACCAGTGGCACAGTCATGTATCCTTTGCCTTAATAAACTCTTTATTGCTCCAGCCCACTCAGACCAGGTCTGTACTAGAAAATATTACTGATACAGTAATGTTGGTTAGGAGTGTGATTTTTTTAAATGACATATTTATACCAGCAAAACCCGTAGTGCAGATGCAGTTATACTGGCATACAAGTGCCTTTGCTGGTATAGCTTATTTTTGCTTAAGGGATTGGTATAAGCTACACTCATAAAAGCACTTCTTTGCTGGTATAAGCTGCAGCTACATGTGGAGGGTTTGATGGTATAGCTCTACCAGCTTAACTAAACTGGCAACCTTTCCTAACGTAGATCTGAAGTGACACTATTTATATCTGGCTACCTGACCCTGAGGAACAGTCCCTGCATGGCTCTGGATGTGAGAGCTCATTACATAAACTACGCTTCACTTCCTCTGCGCCAGGCTTATTTTACAGCAGCAACACAGTCAGTACCATTCACCCTTTGCAGCTTCAGAGGTGTCGAATATACACATGGCAATGCATTGCAGTCACAGTTTGAATGCCAGGAGCTGAATCAAACTCATTCACGCTAAGAGCCATCTTCATAAAGGTGGACACATGTCAAACATTTCAGTTGGGTGTCTGAAGTGCCTAGATCTTATTTAATCTCCTAAATAGAAGTGTTCTGTTTTTCAAGATGCAGAGTATTTTCAGCTCTCATTTATGGGTGCACAGCGTATTCAATTACTTGGGTCTGCACAGATGCATATTCTTATCAGAGGCCTCACTTGTCTACTTATAGCATGATTTAAAGCGAAGCAATATTGCTGTTTTTCAGATTTGTTTTTCTTCTTTGTAGGAATATGTGCTGTATTGATAATTCACTCAGCAATATAAACATAGAAACATTCAGATATCTTGGTATTTTTTCCTTAGATTTCTATGTTATAAATATACACACATGCACACACACAGTGATTTACACACAGCTGATTACTTACATCTTGCCCTCTGCTTGTTCAGGTATTTATGTATGTACTTACATACATTTATATACATGCACAGTTCTGCATAGCCCACCACACCCATTAAAGGTATGTCTGCAAAAGGTGAGCTTACCAGAGGAAGATATTGATGAAAGGTGGAAGGACACACAGGTGCATTACTATGATTTAGGAGAGAGTAAGCAGATTTCTAGAACCAAAGGGGTGCTGTAAAACAGAAGGAACATAGAGTTAGAGCACGCCACCAGGAAAACTGGACAATTCTCCATTACTTTCCAGAAGGTGACTGGCGGAAGCGGCCAGTGAAAGTGGCGAGCAGTCAGCCAGCGGGAGGCGGCGAGCTGGCAGGGCAGTGAGGAACAGTGGCTAGCGGGGTGGCCAGCGAGAGCAAGTGCTCAGATGCTGGAGCAAGCCAGGAGCTTTCTTCCCCGAGTGGGAGGAGAACTCACGCAGATGCACCTCTGAACTTGGGTCTTCACTAACCAAGGAAAATCATTGTGAGTGGGGTATGGTGAGGAAGCAGAGCGGAGCATAGAAAAATAATTTTTGGTTGTAGAGCTCAAGATCATGAGGCACAAAACTCTGCCCCATGCATTCTGGGGTGGGTGTCCTACTCACAGTTTTATGTTTATGAATCCTGCTTGTGCCATTTTCCCTAATTAATGTCAGCTGACTTTTCTCTTTTCATTAAAAGTTTCTTTTCTACACTCAAACTCTGTACTGTACTCTCAGAGGCACCCAGGGGTGGTGTGTAATTTTCCCAGGTTACTGGGTGGGGGCTCAAGCCAGTTCTGTGTTGCATTGTTGAAAAAGAAGCCCTAGATATTGAACCCGGCCCTGGCTGCTGCCAGCTCCACCTGGCAGAAGGGTTACAATTATAGCTATTAAGGTCTCAACAAATAATACATGGGTCTTTGAATCCCTTAACTAACATTTCCAGTTGTAGCTTGTCTAGTGTTTTTACATGGGCTGTAAATATTACAGATTCATGGTCAAGGTATTATCATTCTGGAAAGGAATCTCAGTTGTACTCACAATGTAAGTTCTGTATGACAATGTAACAAAGACCTTTCTTTCTAAATATACAGACACCTTCTCCTTTTATTATGTCTCTGCCACATCTGATTACATTGTATTCTGGAAATAAGTCCTCATGAACCATGTTTCTTATGCTCATATCACATCAGGTTTGTTTTCCATTTCAAAAACAGTTTTCTTTAATTCCTGGCCATGTGTTATCAAACTATGTCCACATTCCAGCAAAAAAATTGTTCAAACCACGTTGTTTAAACTACATATTGCCTTCATTTAAAATTGCATGAATGTGGTCTATCGAGAGATTGCCTATATGCAAATACCTTTTGGCCACAATGTAATTTTAACTCTTTCAGTCTGTTATTGTAAATGCTATCAATTTCTTTGCCTATAAACAGTATGTTGTCTTTTATTCCCCTTATATTATCTTTCCTGCCCTGAACTGTGTTTTGTTGTACCAGTAGCTATTTTCCCTTAGTGGCGTTTTTCTCCTTCTCCACTTTCTACTGTGAATGTCTTTTGGTAGCTTCTGCATAGGATATTTTATGGATAGTTTTAATTTTGTGTATCTCTCTAGCTCATTCTACTGTCATGCAGCCCTTGTATGCCACAATGTGCTTTTCCACACAATCGCTGCATTTTAGTTCCATTCTTTCCCTAGGAATGTTCTCCTCTACATTTACTTCACCTCATTTTCCCCTTACAGACAGGCACCAAATGCCCAAACCTTTGACATTTATAGCATCTCTCAGGGGCTGGGATATATGGTTTAACTCAAAAGAGTTGATATCCTTCCCTTCTTCCGAGACAGAGTGCATTCTATAAATTGCCCTTCCCCAGAGAGATTCTCCCAACTGCCTGGAAGAGAGGGGAGCCCTGCCTCACCTTACACTATGGGGCTCCCGATCACAGGTCCTTAAAGGAATAGTGTCTTGCCAACTCCCCTACCCCGATCCTCAATCCAATTCCTAATTCCCCAGGACTGCTTCCTTTCTTCAGTTACCAGGCCATTTTCTGGGACTTTGTTTATTCCAACACCTGGAATGGGGTTTTCTGGCTCTCTTTAATCTTAAAGGGCAAGTACACCCCATTATGGTGCTATGGAGATAATGCAGTGGTTCTCAAACCTTTGTACTAGTGACCCCTTTCACATAGCAAGCCTCTGAGTGTGACCCTCCTCATAAATATATAAAAACATGTTTTTAATTTAACACCATTATAAATGCTGGAGGCAAAGCAGGGTTTGGGGTGGAGGCTGACAGCTGACGACCCCCCATGTAATAACCTCACAGTCCCCTGAGGGGTCCTGATCCCAGTTTGAGAACCCCTGGGATAATGCATTCAAAACTGCTTTCTTTGAAAAAAGGCAGCTAAAGAAACAGTCCATAACCATGTTCGTGTGTGTCTAAACACCTGTCACTTCTGAGGTTATCTGCAGTGTTGTTGTAGTCATGGTGGTCCCAGGATATTAGAGAGGTGGGTGAGGTAACTTTATGGGGCCCATTTCTGTGATGAAGAGCTCTAGGTAAGCTTGAAAGCTTGTCTCTTTCACCAGTAGAAGTTGGCTCAATAATATATATTACTTCACCCACCTCGTCTGTTCTGCAGTCAGTGTCATGAACAGGGAGTAACCACAGAGGCTGGGGATAGCATGCAACAGCAGGGAGATGTGTGGCTATGTAGTCGGTGGGCAAAACCTAAACCAAACTCAGTCATGATACTCCCACAAAAGGAAACAGGCGATGCCTTTCCATCAGCATGCTCTTGCCTGCCCCTGTTCCTCTTAAATCTGCTCAGAAAACTCACTCCCCTAAATCCAAAGCATTTTCTACTGTTACCTGTAGGCTAGCAGGATGTCCTGCCTTCTGTAGGAGTGGAGGAACAGCCTGACTGTTCTGCATCTGCCACCATCAATATGTCTTAACACAGTGGCAACCATAGGCAACTATCCAAAAAACAGCCACTCCTCCCTGCCCCCATGTCCTACAAAACACATGATGATGTCACTCTCTAGTCTGTTAACACTGATTGATGCAAAGGCCCCATAATCTAATAAATGTCACATTGCTCAGGGGATCTCTGGTGTCTGTGTGGCTATTGAGTAAAATAATGGGAATTTATTATAAAAATAAGTAACATGAGGGTTGCTGTACTGACTGGAGTGGAAGTAGTGAGGGGGAAAGAGTTTGCAGGACCAATGCTGCATAATTCCAGGGTCAGTGCCACATACTGGTTTTCAGTGCAGCACATTAGGACCAATGGCCTTGCCTGCTTTATAGGGGTGTTGTGAGATTTATTCTTTCATTTTTGTAAAGCATGTTGAAGAGCTAAATATTAGTATTATCTAGAACTGGGTAAGAAATGTTTTTCTGTCGCATGTGACTTTGACAGATTCCCCCCATCCCCTTCCTGATTCAAGATGAAAAGAAGTACAGTCTCAAATTTCAGATCAAGTCAGCTGAAGCATTTTGTTTAGATTCTGGCCTTTTATTGTTTTCCCCCATTAACAAACGTAAGTTCTGAAACAAAAACCGAGTTAGACCTGAAAAAACAAACCTTTTCATTTTGCCCATTCAGTTTTTGACTGGAATGCTTGGTCAAAAACTTGGCACAGCTGACCAGGCTGCTAAAAATCTGGCTGGCTGCAGTGCTAGCGGAGTGGCAGGCTCCATGCCTGGTTCTGCATGGTGCCTAGGAAATGGTTGGCATGTGTCTCCGGCTCCGAGGCGGAAGGGTGGCCAGGTGTCTCTGCGTGCTGCCCCAGTCTGCAAGCACCACCCGAAGCCCTGGCTCCACAGCTCCCATTGGCAAGGAACTGTGACAAGGGCAATGCCTATGGGCAGGGGCAGCACATGGAGCCCCCTGGCTGCCCCCTGCCTAGGAGCTGGAGGGACACGACAACTGCTTCCTGGGAGCCACATGGACTTCCTCTGTCCCTGGGAAATGCTGGGGCTGCCTGTGGTCAGCACCATCCGGAGCCCGCACCCTGAACTCCCTCCTGCACCCCAACCCCTGCCCCAGCTCTGAGCCCACTCCTGCACTCCAAACCCTTCTCCCCAGCCCCACCCCAGAGCACGCATCCCTAGCCAGAGCTCTCAACCCCTTGCACCTCAACCCTCTGCTCCAACCAGAGCTTTCACCCCTGCACCCAACCCCCCTGCCCCAGCCTGGAGCCCCCTCCTGCACCTCAAACTCCTCATCCCCAGCCCCACCCCAAAGCCCACATCCCCAGCCGGAACCCTCCCCACTCCAGCGGGGTAGGAGTGGGGCAAGGCTGTTAAGCTTTCTGCAATTGGAAAGTTGGCAACCTGTGACAGGGCAATGACTCACCGGTGCAGCGCCTCCTGCTGGTTGTCTAGGGAATTTGCTCTTTTCCGGCTCTGGAGTACTTACTGCCAGCTGATATCTTGCCTGCCACTGGCCCCGTGTCCCTCCCGGACCCCAGTGCCCTTTGCCCAGGGATTCTGCCCACTGCAGTACACCCTCTGTCTGGGTCTCCCCTCCCAGGGGAACCCGCACCCCGTATCCCCATCTTGCCTCAGTGGCTACTGCCATCTCCATTTAGCCCCTGCTAACTGGGGCAGATGGCAGTCTGTAAACCACTCATCATCGGCACGGGGGGTTGGACCAGCTGCCCCTGCCTATTCCTGGGTTGCCCCTCTGCACCCCTAGTACCCTTTTGTGGGCCTTTTACTCAGCCTGCAGCTTTGCTCTAGGCTGGAGCTCCCCAGCTCCCTCTGCCCTTCCCCAGCACTGCTCCATCCTAGATATCCTCTCAGCTTCCCAGGCAGCCAGGTCCTTCTCTCTCTTGAAAATTAGAGAATGTGTGTGTGTCAGTCTCTGGCCCTCAGCCCCCTTATAGGGCCAGCTGTGGCCTGATTGGGGCATGGCCCTAGTGGCTGCTTCGCCCAGTCAGCCTAGCATTTCCCCCCCACACACACTACAGCCCTCTCCAGGGCTGCTTTTACCCCTTCAGGGCAGGAGCAGGGTGACCACCCTGCTATACAACCCTAAATGGAGATGTACCTGTAGCCAGCTCCAGCATGGGCACTGCATAGAACAGATATGTACTACCCTATGCAGGTTCCCTTGCACACCCCAGCCTTGCCAGTAGGGGGCATATGGGAGCTTGCCAAAGTGCAGAGCATTACAGAAATTCTGGGGCAACTCCAGACTGCAGAGCAACCTAAGGGCAGCCCATGTAGGGTTGCTGTAACTTAGGGTACATCTACATTGTACACTCCTTATGGTGACATCCCCCTTAGTGCACACGGGTCCCTAGCACAGGTATAAATATCAGTGTAGATGGTGAGGCACAGCTTAGTCGAGTAAGGGCATGCCTGAACCCTTAGGGTATGTACCCTACACAGCTCTATACACACCCAAGCAGCCTCCCCTGTCCACGCGGTTGTTCTTTGCAGTGTACAGTGTTCCGCTGCCTTACTGCTGCCTCAGTCTTTCCCCACGGCAGCGCAAGACCACCAGCAGTGAGAGGAGTCTCTGGCTAAGGGAGGCAGTGGGGAAAGTCATCTCCCTGCTGCTGGAACCTTTCCCCGGTGCTTCCTGGCCCTGTCAGAGCCTTTCATTGCCATGTGTAGCTACATACTGCAGTGTGGACACAGCCTGCTTTTCATTTTGGTAACTTCGCATACCCTACATGCTACCACTAGTGGTGTGCAGTGTTGATGTACCTTTAGAGTACGCTGCCTAAATTATGCCTGGGACTGTTAAATCCTGGAGCATCCCAGAATCCCAAGGGAGCAAAGGTCACTTAATGCCACCTTTGCATCCCTTCCTTTTGAGCTGCAAGTTCTGTACCATGCCTCCTGCAGAATCCCAGCCTCTAATTTTCTATTTATCCCCCATACAGCACAGCAAGTTTCCCCACCTTGTCCCACCAATGTGTCCCTCATTTAATTTGAGGGGACCACATCTAGGGGTGAGAAGGGAATTCACTGACCGTGCCTATTCGTTCCTTTGCCTCTCTGCTCAGACTCTCCATGAGGGTCATGTACGCACATAGACACCTAGACTTATGATACGTGTGTTAATGGGGCGTGTTGCATGGCTGAAAGATGGAAGAGTTATGGTTGCATGGGCAACCTTACGGTGGCATTTCCTGGTTTTCAGAAGTTTGAGTTTTGCTCAACTCAGCATTCTACAAGGCAGTGACAAGCCACAAAGCAACCTTGTCTCTGCCCTAATGTATTTTTTTTGTCATTGACTTTACTATTTTTTTGAATGGAAAAAGAACATTGTTGGTAGAAGTTAATAGTCATTTAGGCAGTTGTACATATCATGTCCTAGAATTAGCATACTGAGCCAGATGCCCCTTCCATGCCTGCCTACACCAGCTGTGCCTCCCCAGTCCTGCTTCATCACCTCCCAAGCCATGCTCCTGACCCATTCAAAATGTTCTCCCCTCCAACTTGGTCCCTCCCCATGACTGTACCCAGGCCTCCCCATTGAAAGCAGGGAATGGATCTCCCTGAAGTTCTCTCTTCCTAGTATACAAATGTTTCTATCGTTGTAACTTCTCCCCTCCTATAACCCAACTCACATGCAGTGCCTGGAGCAAAGGACAACTATGTTACAGTGGAATAGTGCTGGGGTGCAGGGAGCTTGGGGTGAACTGGCAGAGCTGGGGGGCAAGAAGGTTGGGATGCACTGGCAGAGTTGGGGGTGCAGGACATTTGGGTTGCAGGGTATTTGGGGTGCACTGGCAGAGCCAGAGGGTGCAGGAGGTTTGGGCCACTGGCAGACCTGTGGAGTGCAGGGGGTTGGGGTGCAAGGGCAGAGCTGGGGCATGCTAAGGAATTGTGACATTTCCCAGAGGAACTGTTGTGAGGCACCTCACTACCACCTGCCCAACCGTGAGGAAGACTTGTCTGTTCCTGCTGGGCGGCAGCTCCCTGATTCCACTGACTACAGGCAACACAAGCACTCTCCCCTTAGCCTACGTAGGTTCCGCTCTCCCTCTTCAGGTTAGTGATAGACAAGCTCCAAGCCCTGAGACCTCTGAGCATCTTCCTGGAGTGTCCAGCCCCTGGTCCACTGGGCACTCAGAATTCACAGATTCGCTGTGTCTGAAGGAACAGTACACCCAGCACTTGGTTACTTACTGGTTCCACCTCAGAGCACCATGATGGTGTTCACACAGCACTTAAATACATTTATAGCAAAATCAAGCAAAAGTTGATTGAGCACAAAGAACTGAGATTTGAAGGAAAGCAAGTGGAAATATTGGAAACAAACGGTTACATATAAAATAAAAACATACTGTGTATTTTAGAACCTAGACAGACTTAACTAGTTACTGCCAGGTCTTATAGGGTAAAGCTCACTCAAAATCCTTCCAATGTATTACAGCCAGGCATAGTTGTGACCTTCCATTCACGAGACAAGCCACACTGTTAGCTTGCACCCTCAGTGGAAAAGATCCACAGGGTCTCCTTATGCCCCAGTTATACTCCCCCAGAACCATTGTATTTACTCAGAAACAGGATGCCACCCGGCTGGTTATTTTTTTCCTACATGGCTCTTTCTTGTGGATTTTGCAAGCTGCAGACAGGCCTCTGTTGTGAAGCAGACAATACACATATGACCAGCCAGAGAGAAATAAGTGTTTCTTCCCTCCTATCTGAGGGAAGCATGTTTATCACCTTCTGGTGACCTACCTTAACAACGTAATTTTAAGTACTGAGGCATAATTTCTTAAATATCATCTGTGCATGTGCTTCACAGTGATTATAACAACCAGTAGGTTGTTGGTTCTTGGTAGAGATCTAAAACACCACCCTTCGATAAGCTTAGTATGCATACATCTGACCCAAAGGATCCCTGTAGACCCCCATGCACCTCCGGGGCCCTCTGCCAGTTGGCACCTAGAGGTTTCTGTGTCACAGGGATGGAGAAAGATTAGGGTCCAGGATGCTTGGGGTGCACTTGCAGAGCTGGGGGATGCAGGAAGTTTGAGATACAGGGTGTTTGAGGTACAGTGGCAGACCTGGGGGTGCCATGTGTCCCTCACCTGCGCCACCAACTTTCTCTGCCTCCTCTGCCATCCATCCCCAAGTATCTCCCTCACTGTAGCGCCCCTTCCCCCCACAAACCATCCCCTAACATCCCTCCCCTCCCAGGAAGCTTTCACATCTCTATTTTTTTCCCAAAAATAATTTGATTAAAGTCATCCCCAAATGAACCTGCCACCCATGATTCACAAACCTCCAGCCGCTCAGTCCTAAACTTCTTTTGTCTTAGGTGAGGGCTTGTGATTAATTTATCCTTAGTTCTGTTAATTGAATTGAAGAGTGAGCACAGGGCCATCAAGAGGTCTGTGATTCATCCAGTCATTAGTACCTTTCAGTTTTACAGTACAAGGCAATTAAAGGAAACTGGGGTGGTTTTTTTTGGAGGGGAGAGGTAGTGTAATTCAGGAACATCTCAGTCAAAGAATCCCAGATTTGGATCACTAATGCCTCTTTTCACTCCCATGAGGCACACTAAATGTCAGGCAATCAGGGTAACCATTTGGATTCTAGAACACTTACACAAGCTGAGCTTTAAAGCATATAAAATGGTGGGAATAGAAACCCTCTAGTTGTTTTTCTGTGAGTGAGACCATTTTGATTCACATCCCATCAACGGTCTGATCTCTAGCTCTGGGCAAAAATACAAAACAAAACAAAACAAGCACACCACTGCCACAAAAAGCATTTGGAAACTTTTTTAAAAATGGTTATTTTTTTTCAGAGATCATAGCTCCGGAACCCCTGGCTCCAATAACCCAAATTTGGGTCACTAACTTCTGTCTGAGACACCAAATTGTAAAGAAACAGGACTAAGCAAGTCGTTTTCAGAGGACGTAGAAGTCCATCAAGGTCCACCTTGAAATGGATGTTGTGATGCAATGGTAACTCTAGTAGTGCTGGCACACCCCTATCATCCTGTCTCTCTTGGATCACTGCTGAGCCTCTGCCTGGAATCTTCTCCAGCCCCCATCCAGCCTGGCTTCCCGATACAGAGTTAAAGAAACAGCCCACATATTATCACAGTTTCAGGTTTAGACTTTGTCAAAAAGATAAAGTCCAACTGCTCAAGCCCATCTCTCTTTCATAATGGAACTACTGGTTTGGGGGAGTGTTACAAAGAGGTCACACAGCTGTGCGGTGTATGCTTCTTGCAGGACAGAAGGCATATTAATCATCTCTTCCCTTCTGCAGGAAGATAGCCCCTTGAAAAACCAAACTAAACTCTGTAGCCACTGGGCGTAAAGAATGGTCTCTGAGAGATAGGACTAGAGCCCAGACCTAGGTGTTGTTACAGGGAACTGGTCTGCAACAAGTGTTTTGTAGTCTGTCCTAAAGTGGACCCTGAGCCTCTCCCGAGTGTAATGATATCTGATGTTGTCTATAAAGGTGATATCATTACACTCGGGAGAGGCTCAGGGTTGGCTTTAGGGCACTGTGCAGCAGCACAGAGATGCACACTGCTGGCTGACAGGGGAGCACAGCAAACTCACAGAGGTAATGTGTGGAGGGGCAACCAGCTTTCTCCCTGCTTCCTTCCAGCAGAGAAATGGGGGGGAAGCTGTGACGCACAGATAGTTCTCACACTCTAACGTTCCTTTGTGCTCCCACCTAGGGGGTTGTGAAATGGGGAGCGAGGAGCAACACCAAGTGCTCCGTGCATCCAAGTCACTTTCCCAACCTGGCCTGTGCTGTGAAGAGAGCATCAAGAGATGCTGCGCTCCTACCCTCCCCTTATGTAGACTAGGTGCGGGGAGTGAGCAGCAGTGTCAGCTGCTCCATGCATCCAGGTCAGTTTTCCCATGTAGGCACTGATGGAGAGTGCAGGGGTTAGGGGCATAGGAGGGAGGTGCAAGGGTTGGGATGAAGGGGACACAGTGCAGCACAAAGTAAGGGTGGTAATACACCAAATACCATGCCACCCTTACTTCTCTGCTGCTGCTGGCAGCGGCACTGCCTTCAGAGGTAGGCATGCAGCCAGCACCCACCTCTCTCCGGCCACCCAGCCAGTGCTTACATCGTGCTGGGGCTGAGCCCCAACACCTCTTTCAATACAAATGAAGCACTGGGGGGAGGTGGTGGGGACCTGAGTGGTTGGGAAACCTGGGGAGCATGTGGAGACCAGGGTTGATGGGGAGCCTGGGACACCAAAATACAATTTTGCTCAGGGCACCATTTTCCCTAAGGACAGCCCTGGAGGGGCTCCCCTGCACCCTCTAAACTGTAGAGTAAATTGGGATGCAGATTAGTCAATGGCCTTTCAGGAGTTGTATTACAGTCAGATTGC
The DNA here is from genome assembly GCF_003597395.2 of Chelonoidis abingdonii. Taxonomy (NCBI): domain Eukaryota; kingdom Metazoa; phylum Chordata; order Testudines; family Testudinidae; genus Chelonoidis; species Chelonoidis abingdonii. The sequence continues at coordinate 92,566,778 of NC_133772.1, forward strand.
CTATTCCCTTACCTCCCTCTGGTGGCTAGAGTATGTCAGTGCTGGTGAGCTACTCAGGAGAATAACTGGAAGCTCTATCTCCACGACCTTGTCTACACTAGGAAAAAAAATCATAGTAATTCACATTCCAGCAGTGGTACAAATTGAGGAAGCTTTAGCACAGATAAGGCACAGGCATTTTTACCACCATGTCATCTAATTCTCTTCAAATATGGGTTGTGACAAAATGTAGACCCATAAGACCTGTTACAAAAGAGGGATCCAGATTGAAGTGTTACCGATAGCATTTGAACCTGGATGAAACATGGATACTGCGGCCTTGTCACATGAGGATGAGAACACATACTTCAGTCCCATCTAATGACTTCAGTGGGATCCACACACACACGTAGCAAAGTTACTTCTGTCCCAGAGTGACTTCACTCATGTAGAGGTTCAGTATTCCTGGAACTGAAGCTTGCAGCTTGCAATGCATTGAAACCATTTGGAACCTTCATTCAAATCCTTTATGAACAGAGTTTTGCTACAGCAGAGTTCAAATGGGTTCCACTGAGTATGTATATATATTTGCAATCTAGTTGCAGTAGGTAATGCCAGGTTGTGTGTGTGTGTGTATGTGTGTGTGTGTGTGGGCGGGGGGAGGGGGTGCTGGCTCTTATGGGCAGAGTTGAGTTGACCTTCTCTGTGATATCATCTGTTAACTGGCACCCCATCTGGTGTCATCAGTGAATAGTAGTTTTTGTATTGTGTCCTCTCAAGACACAGTACGCCCACAGTGGACTGAAGAGCTGTCTTGTTTCAAGGTTAAATGGTCCAACAAAATACTATTACAAGTGTTTGTTCCTGGTTCACTGTATCCACACTGAGCAGCTTGCATTGTGTAAACCAGTCCAGCATGTCTATGCCTGCAGTCCCTCCAACCATTGTGTTTCTTCTGAGACACCTATCTGTCAATCTAGATAGCTACCCATAAAGGTACTAGTGGTGGTGGGGTCCCTCAGGTGTAGGCAAGCAGTGCTTCACAGCTACAGCCTTCACATACTAGATGTTGCCTTCTTGTGGGCCAGACTATCCCTTGCTGGAGCACAGGTGGAGGGAACACAAAGAGCACTCCCATTCTGTGCCCCTGGGATGCAAACCATCCTAGTTGGCTTGAAGTGGAAGCAGGGACATGGCCTCACTTCCCCTCCATAGTGACTGGTCCACAGAGCTGGCCAGGCAGTGGGGCCAGAAGGTTCCACTCTCCATGGGATGTCATAGTATTTACACCCCACTGAGCACTGCTCGGGGAGGTTGTGCAGGGAGGGATTGTGCTTCTCTAGGCACAAACCTGCAGTGCTCTTGCTGGGGCGCTCCCTCTAGTGAGTGAAGTTACCCACAATCCTAAGAATTTGATGTACTGGGCCTTTAGGGGGGAACAGAGCCTTAGATCTGCATTTGTGTGTGATAATAGCACCAATTTCTGTTTAGACTGTCTAGAAATAATATCTCACTTGAAAAGAATGAGCCTGATTCTTGCCTCATGCTAGGATAACTGCAATGAGCAGTGTAAGTGAGAAGAAAATCCAGCTCAGTGTGTCTGAAATCATAATGATCACTGGGAAATGGAGGGAGAGGGGTGTTTTTACCAGTGACAGGATTTTTAAATAAGCCCTTTGATTCATGATTTCTATTCTGCTGCTTTGCAAATAATCTGCACTTTCATGAGGTCTCTACCAGTTGAACATAGTCTTCAGGCCAGCTGGGCAACAGATTTCTGCAGCATTTCAAGCTGAACATCCATCCAACCTTCCTGCCCTCCCCCAAGAATTAATTAAATATTAAAGAAATCAATTCAGCAATAATCCCCAGCCTCAATATCCCTTTCATCTCCTTCTTTCACAAGCGTCTCCATGCTTTCTTCTAGGCCAGCCGCTGTGCCTCGAAGGCATTTTCTATACCTATTCCCCAAGCCAGCTCCCTCAGCTCACCCAAATCCCTCCTGAAGGGCATAGACAGGTGTGAGATATCTGTGTGCAAACTGAATCAATCCAGTGTAAATCCAGAATTACACCACAGAGGTTAATGGAGTATCTTCATTCCAGATTTATGGCAGTGTAACTTTGATCAGAATCTGCTCCCTTAGATTTGCTGCAATGCCATGAGGGAAGAATTCCAGATTCCAAGGGTGAAGGGAAATTGTGGCAATTGTTAGGCCTTCAGATGAGAACAGGAGTACTTGTGGCACCTTAGAGACTAACAAATTTATTTGAGCATAAGCTTTCGTGGGCTATAGCCCACTTCATCAGATGCATGCAGTGAAAAATACAGTAGGAAGAGATACACACACACACACACACACACACACAGAGGGATCATGAAAAAATGGGTGTTGCCATACCAACTCTAATGAGATTAATTGATTAAGGTGGGCTATTCTCAGCAGGAGGAAAAAAAACTTTTGTAGTGATAATCAGTACGGTCCATTTCAAACAGTTGACAAGAAGGTGTGAGTAACAGTAGGGGGAAAATTAATATGGGGAAATAGTTTTCAGTTTGTGTAGTGACTCATCCACTCCCAATCTGTATTCAAGTCTAATTTAATAGTGTCCAGTTTGCAAATTAATTCTATGCAACACCCAACACCCAACACACACACACACACCCCTTCCTACTGTATTTTCCACTCCATGCATCCAATGAAGTGGGCTTTAGCCCACAAAAGCTTAGGGTCAAATAAATTTGTTAGTCTCTAAGGTGCCACAAGGACTCCTCGTTCTTTTTGCTGATACAGACTAACACAGCTGCTACTCTGAAACCTGCGTTCAAATGAGGATGCTTGGGGAGATGGACGGCTCTCCTCCCAGGGGGCAGGAAACAAGATAAAGAGCTTGTCACCTCTAGATCCTTTTTTTGAACCTAGACCAGGCAGTAATAACAACTGATAGTTGTTCCCATCTGAACAGCCCTGTGGTGGCTTGTGTGAAATGAGCTGGTCTCTTTCCAGTTTCCTGTGGACAAATAGCCATGGCACAAAACCACTACCATGACTGGCACTAACAGGCAATCTAAGCAGAAAGGCTGAGTTGTAGGCAATGGCACGTGAGCTATTTTCTCCCTCCTATGTCAGGGCTCAGGGCATTAGGTAGGTGGGAAGCTTCTGTTGCTGCTACCTGCGCTGTGTGTTGCCCGTGCGCAGAGGTCAGTCACCCAGGCTGTCAACCCGAGTTCTATTTACACAAGAGAGAGAAAGAACCTGCCTTGGCAGGTGCCCCATCTGGTGAGTCCAGACATACTTATCACAGTGTGGAGTCCTTCTGACAGCTGGATATTGAGCTATGTGCAGTATATGAGGGCTTAACTATTGCATGAGATTGCTCCATCTGCATTTGGCCCTGCTGCAGATGTCTGGAAATCTGATGAGTCAAGAGATCTGTGCTATTAGCAATTCTTTACGAACACTCCACTGAAACATGTTACCACAATCACACGTTTCAGTAGACATGAGAAATGTCAGCACAGGGATCAGCTGAGACACAAAAGAACAGATGCAAGACCTAGTGCATTAAATCAAACATGGGGGCAAATCCACTCCCCAAGAGCCTGGACACTGGGGAGATTCACAGGGAAGTGAAGAGGAGGAAGTAGAAGCCTCCCAAATGGGCGCACAGCTTCTGTGCAGAGACCAAGGCCTTGTCTACACTAGGTATTTACTCCTAGTATGGATTAGTGTAGCTGCACCAATACAAGTGCCTACTGTAAACAGACAAAGCCATAATAAGCTGCGATCTTCAGTGGTTTCAGACAGGGGTGAGCTGCTCTGGTACAAAACCCTGCTTTGCCTCTCTGCACTAGGGGTTTGCACCAACACAGGTGCTGACTTTTCAAAGTGCTGGGGGGTGCTCAACCCCCAGCTCTGACCTAGGCCCGGCCTCCACTCCACCTATTCCCGCAAGGCCCCACCTATGCCCCACCCCTTCCTGCCCCCACTCCACCCCTGCCCCTCCTCCTGCTGCCCAGTTCTGCCCCTTCCCGAGTGCACCGCATCCTTGCTCCCCCCACCAGCCTCCTGCACACTTCGAAACAGCTGTTTGCAGCTGGAGGGAGGCACAGGGAGGAAGGGGGAGGTGCTGATCAGCAGGGCCCATCAGCAGGTGGGAGGTGCTGGGGGGAGCTTATAAGGGGGCTGCCAGTGGGTGCTCCGCACTCACCATTTCCCCCCAGATGGTACTCCACCCCTGGAGCACCCACAGAGTTGGAGCCTATGTGCACTAATGCAGCTACACTGTGGCTAGCCACTGATGGCTGCAATCCCCAGCATGGAGAAGGCCTAACCTAGTTTAACACAACGCCTGTGACAGCCTTCATTGCTACCAGCATGCTCCTTTTAGCCCCACCCCAGTGTCCCCAGAGACTCTGCCATGGACAGCTTCTGTTCTATGGGAAGTGACTCCCTTTCATCTGGTCACACTAGCTAGGAGCCACTACAAATAGCTGGAAAAGAATGGTTAGATGCACTTCTTAACTGTTTTATAATTTGTCTCAGTATTATCCATCAGAGAGCCCAGCTCTGTAGTTGTACTATTAAGTCAATATTAAATTGTTTATTGAGATAAAATAAAGTTCACTCTGGCTCAAAGACTATGTGGCAGACTGGTGTTATGGTAAGCTGATCATAACGGCAATTCACATGATGAGGAAATAGTTTGTCATTAGTAACATTGCATGGGATGCTCCCTAGAGCAGGGGTTCTCACACTGGGGGTCACGACCCCTCACAGGGTCACGAGGTTATTACTTGGGGAGAGTCGCGAGCTGTCAGCCTCCACCCCAAACCCCACTTTGCCTCCAGCATTTATAATGGTTTTAAATATATTTTAAAAGTGTTTTTAACTTATAAGGGGAGGAGGTCGTATTCAGAGGCTTGCTATGTGAAAGGGGTCACCAGTAAAAAAGTTTGAGAACTACTGCCCTAGAGTATTTTGCAGGATATTGTCAGAGACTGGCATCCCTATAAAGTAAACTAAAAACTGTTAAGATGGGAGAGTTCCCATATCCTGAGCTATGTTTACTTGTGGTAAGTGGCACGAGTCCCCGACTCCCCACCAGGTGATGAGTGGGGCTGCTATGTATGTGGGTTACACTTACAGGGTCCTTCCCCCATTTGTGGAACCCCAGGGAGTCTCAAAAAAAAAAAGGTTCTTTTCCCTCCCAGGCAGAGGGAGAATAAAAGTAAGAGACAAAGGTGGCTAGTCTCTTAGGCAGGTTTTTGGTCACCTTTATGGGGTTCAGCTTGTTTGCAGGTTCTAGTGTCTTTGATCCAGTTTAGGGTCTGCCTCCACCCCTTCTTTTTGGTCACCTGGTCCATACGGTCTCAGGGGCAGCAGGGTCTGCAACTGTCTTCCACTTTGTTGATTTGTCCCTGTCACTGGCCCAGCAGCCTTCCCCCAAACCATCACACCTTTCTGGCTTTTCCTTTCAAGCTTCCTCCTTCCAGGCAGAGCAAGCCTTACAGGTGTGTCTGGTTAGTGCTGGCTGAGCCTCCTCTCTTCTAGAGTGAGGTGTGCCTCCTCACAGGACTGTAAAGGAAACTTAAACAGCCCAGCCCTTGACTATGTTTATAAATTACAGAGCAGGTTTAGTGACAATGTCACAAAAAGGCATCCTGTGAGGGGGAAAAGGAGTTTTGTGCCTTGGTTGGGCTTGTTTTTGTAAGAGTGCGACTGACTACCAGAATGCATCTCTATGGCTTGGCAAGGCATTGCAAAGCCTTCCTCTCACTCATCTCCAAACAGCCATGTAGGCCTGCTGATTGTCCACCTGTTCTTGTGATTCGACCCTTCTGGCTTAAGCCAACAGGCCAACAAACAATAGCCTGCCAACTTCACATTAGATCTTCAGCCTCACTCCAGACATGCTAGTCCTTACCCCTTGGATCAGGGGGATTTCCAAACCGCCTTCCTTGCTGGGCCAGTGTGGTGCCCAGGCCCTCCCTCTCCTCTGAGTTCCAGTCCAGGACTCCTTTAATAGGCAACCAAGACCAGTAAATGCAGACCCCTTGCTGCCTTCATGAACCACTACCTACCTTCACTGGTTTTAGCTTTTCCCACAGTCTCTTGCCTAGCTCATTGTGTATAAGCATCACTGTCTCTAAGCCTCCCCCCAGGCTCATTGCAGAGCTTCTTAGCACTCTCCACTGCCCAGCTGGTTCTGCTGCAGGAGAGTTTTCTCTGCTGTCCTCACAGGGCAGTCCCAGGCCCAGCCGGAGTCTCTCTGATCCCCACGGGTCTCTCCACCAGCATGGAGAATCCTGGGCCAATTCACTTCCTCCTGCTTTCCTTCCCACTGCCTGAGGCTCCCAGTTACAGATGTACCTATAACATGAGAATTGGAATTGGAGTCAAGGACCCATATGCCCTGGAGGAACTGTTATTGATAGGACACCAGTGGAAACAGGGAATGTGGGGAGTAGGCAGTGCTCAGGATTTAATACAGTTCCACTGGTTCAACTTAATGTGCATTCATCTGCGCTCTGTGCTAATGAAACAGTACCTTCCTTCAGGGAGCTTCTGTCCACCAGCAGCCCAACTCAGCTCCCTGGCTCCAGCCAGCCTTCTTCTGTGAGCAAGAGCCAGAAATCTCCTCTCCTTCCCTAGCCAGTCCTCAGCTAAGCCAGATTCAGCCCTTTTAGCTCCTCCCTCCAGCCTTGACACCTACTGTAGGTATAACAGGGCAGGGCTGATTGCACCCATGGCCTGTCATTAACCCAATGTGGGGTTTCTACACTGCATCACATTTTTCTTTTGTTTCTCCTTGATGTGTAAAGAAAGCAGGAAAGGCTGGTTGCTTTGTCTTTGTTGTTCATAAGGTGTGTGAGGGGGGGCAGAGAATGTTTGTGTTTTGCAGAAATATCAGGCATGTTAAGTCTGGCCTTCCCTAGTTGTACCAGAAGACTCATTGGAGATCAGAGAGATGTGAGCTTTCTCAGCCCTGATCTGAAGGGACTGGAATGTTAAATCTGTAACAAAGATATTTTTTCTCTCAAGTTTTTGAATTGAATAAATATGAACCTAAACAAGGAACACAGAGTTTAAGTTGTCCACATGAATACTTCCCCTCTCAGTTAACTAGTCTTCGCTGGCACGGTTATCCAGAAATCATAGAGTTTCCCAGGAAAAAAAGTGTAGACAAGATCTAAATTTCTAATGTGAAACACAAGTAGAAATAAAACCCACTGAAATAAACAAAACCAGACAATCTTTCAGCCCTTCTGGGTTTAAATCTATTTTCTTTATTTCCTTTGCACGTCTTTCCTTTTTGAACATGTATTCCCTCTGCCTGTTTTATCTAAAGCTCTGGCAGAAATAGACAAACCCCAGGTCTCAGGACTGTGTTTTAAAAACTAGAAAACACCAACCCACACATGTATGCATGTTACTGCTATGCACTGAGGAGCTGGATTGCTATAATTATTGTAATAGCGGAGCTGGTAATTGTTGAATGAGGTGACAGTACTCATTTCAACTACTGGAGAATGTGAGCATCATGGAATTGGTTTCTAATTGCTTAAATGATTTCCAGACTGTAAAGAAACCTTTATTTTAGACTCAGAAGTGAATGTAGATGGTGTGTCATAATTGATCATTGTTGTAAATCTCTAGTTGGCATTTCTACCAGTAGATGGTGCAATTGAGCATTGTCCATTGATAAAAGGACGTCAAAGGGGGCGCTGTCATTTTAAGAGGTGTGCTGGAGGTTGGACTTGAGTGGAACACTGAGTGAAGTTTAGTGCAGTCTCAGTTGTGGATGTTCCAGTCGGCATGCGTGACACAGTAAAACAGCAGAGAGCTTCCTCTGGAAAATATTCCAAACTGGGCAGAACTTAGATTAATGAAAATATTTTGGAACAAAACTAGGCTTGCTCTTGAAGGAGCAGGGCTTTTCCAACTCTAATTCCTACAATTCCACGAGTCAGTGGATAACTGGGGCAAGGCATTCTGGATTTTCTGTAAAAATCCTTTGAAGATTTTCTGGCTGATAGGTCTACACAAACTCACCAAGCTCTGAAGTGGTAGGATCAATACCACCAGGGCCCAATTCTTCATCACATTGCAGCTCTTGTGCCCCATTGGGACTGGCAGAACTGGTCACCAGTGACTCCTCCCAGCATCAGAGGCTTCCCCAGACAGCGCAGAGTCAGGCAGGCCCTTGCAGGGCTGGGAAAAGGGGAAGTGCAAAGACACCTTCATTCACTACTACCATTTCTGGGTCAAGTGTAGCTGAGCCAGAACAGAGAGTCTAGCCCCTAGTTTAGATTCACTGTGGAATGCTTGTTACCATCTGGTGATAAAAAGTGGTTGTACAGGAAGTGGAAGACAGGCATGCTGGGGGATTGGAGTCAGGAAAGGAGGAGATATTAAAAAGTTTTTAAGGAGTTTCACAGAATGGAACAGAAAAAGGGTGGAGAATTTCCAGCAAAGCTGTGTGTATAGACCCTGCACTGGTGATGAAGGGCTTAAAGAGCTGCTGTGGGCAATGCTGGCCTCTTCCATCCACACTTGTCAATCATGTCAAGGGTGGAATAAGGACTTAAAAACAGGCTGTTTCCAGCAGTTCGTGGTCAGCTCTGGGAGAGAGTAGATGGTGGCTCTGCTACACCTCCCAAAGGAGATTCCTGGAAGCCTTCAAGGAAGCTGCCCTCAGGAAGGCTGTTTGCCATTTGTCTCTGTGTTTACAGTTAGACAATGACCCTGCTATGGTGGCTGGGTAGGGCAAGTTTGGCAAACCTTGAGGCAAACTGTTTAGGTGATTGATGCTGCTTCCCTCTACCCTTTCAGGGTTAGACAATCTGAAGACAGGCGCAAAGGACTAGGGGAGTGGGAGCCAAAGCCCCACCCCATCAACCCCCCAAAAGACTATCTAATGTAATTTGTGTCACAGAGACTCTAACTTAGGCAGATGGGAGATGTCCTGAGGACTTTTCAGTGCCCATCCAGTAGGAGGGGCCCCTCAGCAGCCTGAGAACTGTCACACTGTGTTAGCATAAGGAAGAATTGATAAAGGAGAACTAATAATGCGTCTATATGTGGGAAATAGAAAGGGTTATATAGTTTGAAGTCCTCATAATAAAGATTTACACTCCCTTCAGTTAGTCTCATGAGCTAGAGAGAGAGAGGAAATTGTGGGAGGCTCTGTAACTTGCTGTCAAATTTGGAACAGGGTCAGGGCTTGTCTGCACAATCTGTATTAATCTGTATTAAATCAAGTTAACTTGGTTTCAGAATACTTGCAAACACACACTGCAATCCATCACAGCACACTAACTGCATTTATCACAAACTCTGAAGTCCTTTTGCAAAGTGGACTAAGTTTGCTGTAAATCAAATCGGTTTGATTTATTGTTTGTGTGCACAATGTTGCTGTGCACCACTTTGGCATGCCTCCAATGGCTATCCCACACTGCTTTGCAGGCAGTCATTACTGACCTGTCTGTTTACCTGTGTGCCCTCCCCCACAGTGGTATCAAGTTGCCAGGACATCCTCTCCTCTATGTAAAAGCTGTGTGGGACCGGATTTTGCCCATTTGTTCAGGGATTTCAGTGTATCCGCACTGCTGCAATACTGCTGCGATAGTACTCCAGAAGCCCCACAACATGACTTGTGCAGCCACGTGAAGCTATGCATCACCATCTGAGGTGAAGCATTGCTGCAGGAAGCTCTTGTGGCCAGCCATGGGAATAAAGATCTCTTTGTGGACATTGGAAAGCAGACATCCAAGAGGAGTCATGACCAGGACACCAAATAATGCTGGATAAAAAGCAAGCAGCTCAGGAGGACCTATATTAAAACCAGGGATGAGAGGAAAAATTCAGGAGGGGACAAGTAACCTGTCCATTTTTTGAGGAACTGGACTGGATTTTGCACCACTAAACAACCACCCAGCCCTGGAAGACTGTGGAACCAACTGCCTGTTCCACACCTCCTCCCAAGGCTCACTGGAAGATGAGCATGAGGAAACCAGCAAGAAGCAGTCCCCTAAGAGCTAAGATTTCTTTGGGACTCAGGCCCCTGACGCTGGCCAGGTAGAAAGCCAACCTAATTCGTGCCCTGCAACAACGGAGCCCAAGCCCCAGCCAGAAACCCAGCCCAGGATACAAGGGGCAGATTCTCTGGAGGGAACTTTGGCAGATAAATACCTATCTTTAAATTAATTATTATTGTGCTGTACTGCCGTGCTGGCTTCTGTTACGGGTGTCCCATGGCCACAGCCATTTTAGGCAGATGAGAGCTAGGAGCCTATCTGAGTCTCCAGCCCCCACCTCCCTGGGCCCATGCTATCTACTCATGTCCCCCACCCCCATACACATTTCCAAGTTGGCAGCTGCTCTGCCTGGGTGATAGGCCTCTGTCACATGCTAGAGCCCTGACCATGGACTGTTTTCAGGCCCATGCCACAGAGGGCAAATGCCCATCTACCTTTCTCCTCCCCTCCTCTCTCCTGCCTAACAAACCCCTTCCCTCTCCGCAGCCCCTGTTTGCCATCTAGGGTAAACAGATGTCCTGATTTTATAGGGACCGTCCCAATATTTAGGGCTTTTTCTTATATAAGCCCCTATTAACCCCCACTCCTGTCCCGATTTTTCACATTTTCTATCTGGTCCAGGGCCGCCCAGAGGATTTGGGGGACCTGGGGCAAAGCGGGGGAGCTGTGGCTTTTGTACTCACTTGGCAGCGGTCCAGATCTTCAGCGGCATTTCAGCAGTGAGGGGGCCCTTCAGTTGCTCTGTGTCTTTGGCAGCACTGATGGGCCCCGCGCCGCTGAAATGCCACTGAAGACCCAGACCATCACAGGGCCAGGGCTCGTGGGGCCCCTGCAGGGCCCGGGGCCTGGGGAAAATTACCCCACTTCTCCCCCCCTCCCCATGCCCCCCGAGTGGCCCTGATCTGGTCACCCTATTGCCATCTCAAAAAGGCAGCTGGCAGCACGGTGGAGCCACAGCCTCCTTCTTACCTCGCCCCCCTGCTGCAGCAGATTCAAATAATGAAAACATTCATTTGTGCAAAATTCAACAGTTTATGGAGACAGCAGTTAGAGGAAAAGACGTTGGGTTAGTATTCTCAGTGGACATGAGGTACATATGGACATTGCAGGTAGGGTGACCAGACAGCAAATGTGAAAAATGGGGACAGCGAGTGGGGGGGTAATAGGAGCCTATATAAGAAAAAGACCCCAAAAATTGGGACTGTCCCTATACAATTGGGACATCTGGTCACCCTAGTTGCAGGCCAATAAAGGTACAAAAATTACTGCTCCCGATTACTGCCCTGTAACAAGCATCCGGACAGGAAAAGACGTGACAATCATTGCCGAACTCTATCTGTTTTGCTCTGTGCTTTCTCCATGTCTGCAGGGGAGATAAAGCAGAATCTAAGACACAGACATTTCTCCATTTTTGTCTGGACGTTATGGCAGATAGCCACATGCTGATGCCCCGCAATATAGCTCGCAGCTCCCTTCCATTCCTGCAGCACTCCTGAGGGGACCATCTTGGTGAACAATGTCACAGTATATCTTGCTGGTCTGCCCTTTGCCTTTATGAATAAAGCCATGTTCTGCTTCCTAGTCACCCACCTCAGTGTAATATCATTGAGAGTTAGGACAGCCTAGAAGGGGTTACTTCCAGCTCTCCCCAGTATGCGCCCCTTAGTCCCTTCGACACCATATAAGCACGTCCAACACACGACAAAACTGCAAAGCCAAACCAGGAACTTAATTCCCCCTCCTTGCCCTCTTTCCCGCCCTCCTCCCCAGCCTCCAGGGCACCATGGCAAAACCAGACAGCATGTACTGCACAGACAAAACCCCCAATGTGCACACCACTTACCAACTCTGAGATTCCCCCAAGACTGGGAAGAATTTTAGGGAGGTAGAGTCACAAATGTATATAAAAATGCTATCATAGCCTATCTGAAATATGAACAATAACTGACTGTGTTTTTTCGAACTCCCACAGCCGCAACAGCCAGGCTCTCAAGGACAGAGCATCTATGAACAGTCAAGTGGCTGGCCGGCCTGAGGGGACGAAAATGGAAAACTCAGGATTCAATGTTTGCAGACCTCATCACAGAGTGTGTCCCCCGCCCTCCCCCGCAAAAAAAATCAAAATAGCGGAGAGGTGAAGGCAGTATTATCAGATTGAGAGGGAAAAAGACAGGGAGCTCTCCCAAGAGAATGTGGCATGGCCAAGGAGAGTATGGTGGTTGCCAGGGAAAGCATCGCCATGACCAAAGAGAGCATGGAAAGAAACAGGAAGATGTAGAGGCAACTCATGGATTCAATACTAAGCCAAAATGCTCTGGCACAAAGCATGCTGTTGGTAGGGCAGCAGGCACTGCCGTCCTGTCAGCCAGGACCCAGCCATGTTCTTCAGACCTTGGGCAATAAAGGTTACTGAAAACATGAGCAACTTCTCCCTGCTGTACCCCCATAGCAGTACTCCCAAGTGCCACTCCCTTCACAAAGCCAACCTTTGGGCACAGGGAACAGTTGCACGTGGGAGCCCAGCTCTTTTGAGCCTCCCAGCACCGCATGTAACTTCAAGCCACACCACTCAACCCCAGAAGTGCCCACAAACAAGAAGGGGCAGAGTCAAGGTGTAAAGTCACCTGTGACTTGAAACCCATTCCCCCCATATTTTTCTTCTGCGCTGTTGTACTTTCAGTTGTGGCTTCACTGTTGTTTTAATTAAAGGTTTCTTTACCATTGTTAGTTAATATATTCTTTTTAAAATGTATTGTTTTACACTAAAAATTGTTTTTTATTGGTTCAGTCAAAACTTTTTTGTTTGTTACATAATTACTGTTTAATAACAAAATGATAAAAATTCATTCCTAGTGGGTCATCACTGCATTAAACACAGAAAGCCCTTAAAAGTGAAATAAATCGTAGAGTTTCACAAAAATATGTAGGCAGAGACACATGGTAAAATAGATGTTTTGGAGCATGAGCTTTTGTGGGTGCATGGATCCGACGAAGTGGGTATTCACCCACAAAAGCTCATGCTCCAAAATGTCTGTTAGTCTACAAGGTGCCACAGGATTCTTTGCTGCTTTTACAGATCCAGACTAACATGGCTACCCCTCTGATACATGGTAAAATAAGCATTACCACAGTGCTCCACTTCCACCACCCAGAAACCAGAGTGTCCAGTTCACATTCTATCCCAGCCTCACCCCCCGCCCTTAGGTTAACACTGGATGGACAGCTGCACATTTTCAGGCCTGAGACTCCCAATAAGAACAATAGGCTTCCCTGGCAATATTGTCCTGGCTGTTTCCATTTTCTGTGGGATGTGTTGCTGGCTGCTCAAACTTCTGAGCATGCACCCACCCCTCAGTCTCCCACCCATCATTTGGGCTTTCTCCCTTACTCTCACAAATATTGTGCAGAATGCAGCTGTAATAGTTGGAATGGAGTTTTTTTCTGCTGTTTGCAACCTATTCCATAAACAGCACCACCCTCCTTTCTAACAGCCACATACACACTCCACTATCATTGTGCAACTGCTGAGTCGGTAGCTAAAAATGTCCTTCCTTCTGCTCAACCAGCCTGTGAATGGCTTCATTAACCAGGTAAGCAGAAGATAAGCTGGGTCTCCACACCTTTAATGTCTGGAGTGATCATGGGGGCAAACAGTCCTTTCTCTATGAATGTAACCAGAACGGAGTCCCAAAGAGTCCTAGCATTGTGGGCCCTTCCAGGCTATCCTGCATTTATGTCCATAAACTTGTCACAGTTGTCAACCAGCCCTTGAAGCACCATGAAGTAATACCCCTTTCTGTTTATAAATTCTGCGCCTTGGTGGGGGGAAGGGGCAAATTATAGGCACATGCTCAATGGGAATGGGAACCCCATGCTTCCAAAATCATCAATAGTCTCCTGTTAAGCTTTTTAACCCAGTGCCACAGTACCTTTTCCATGGCATGACACACCTGCATGATGATAGGCCCAACAGTTGATGTCACTACACCAGATTGGTTGGCTACAACCAGTAGCATGCAGGGCTGGCCAACTTCCAGAGGACAATGGTGACCCACTTCTCCATGGACGTGGGGTACTGCATGTTCGTACACTGCTGCTGCAGCTCCTGCATCAGTTCAGTGCAGATCTCAAAAAAGATTGCTTTCCTCAGCCTGAAATTCTCTCGCCACTGCTGGTCATCTGAGGTCTGCAGAACAATCCTTTCCTACTGATCCATGCAGGTTTCCTGAGCCCAGAAATGGTCCTGCACGGTGTGTAGCTGATCCAGGAGTTGGTCTCCTAGCATCCGCCACCTGGTGAACTCCTCTTTTTCATTTTCCTCATCCCGCTTTCTCCACTGCTGAATCTCCTCCTGCTGCCAGAGGAGTGGCTGCTGCCATCACATCACCTGCTTGCATGGGTGTAGTTTGGAGGGGCAGGAGGGCATTGCCCCCCCAAACTGCAAGCCTAGGGCAGGTGTGGAATATTTCCACCTCCTCCATGTGCAGTCCCATTAGCCTGACTGAAGCTGCTCCTCTCCAAATATAGAAGTCAAACTACGCCTGTGTCTGTTTGGCAGTGCGATGGGTGAAGTCCACAGCTGAATTCAAGTAGTCTCTGTGTATTTGCAGTTTCCAGTATAGCAACACAGACCATTGCTGGATCCATGCTAGGCAGCAGCGATGCAAAAATGGTGCTAGTCTGTCCATAAAGGAAGTACAGGGTGGTGATATGAAATTCAAAAAAAAATTGAAATCTGCTTGGCTTTCCAAAATTCATAATGTAAAAACTCCCAGGATGCACACTGCTCAGCAGCGAAGCAAAGGAGCCTGGGATCCCCTCCAAGAATGCCATGCCTGTAGCACACAGCAAGCCAACACTGAATTGAAAGATGGAACCAGGCACTCCATGTGCACACTCTTGGTGTGGCTTCCACACCACATGTTACCTGATGCGCAGCAAAAAGCTTCAGGTTAAATCTCCCATGTAGACAAACCCTTAATGTTTCTCCAAAAGTGCTGAACACAATTTTTTTCAATGACTAAGTCAGCCTTATGCAGCTGCTAGAACCCATTGCTGTCTGGGTCAAAATATTAGCAAGGAAAATACATTGGATGGTTAGAGAAAGGCGCTATTTGGCAATAGCAGGGACAGTATGGTAGTGCCACACAACCCTAACTTCCTTCCCTGGCCAGTACTGTCCCAGATGGTCACGCTCAGCTCTTGTCTTCCCCCATGTGTATCTCACTGCCACTCAGCAACTGAGAGCTCCAACTGACACAGGAGCTGTGGGAAGCAGTGTTGATGATTCAGTAGACAGAGTGCTTTGCTGTGGATGTGGACCAGTACTCCTGCATGGAACTATAGGGGGACCTGACTGCTGAATCTGTGCTGTGTATCCCTGGAGCTGCAGCACAAATGGCTCTAACTTTCAGTAGCAGCCCATAGCCACTGATGGGCAATCTATAGGCACTGATGGGCAGTCACTTACTTACTTCCTTTCCCACCCTCAGACACCTCCCAACATGCCTATCCACCAGCTGCTGTGTGACCAACCTACAGCCATCTATGACAGCCACGCACTGCCCCTTCACTGGGGTGTTCCTCAAGAACTGGTTAAGCACCTCAGCCACCAGAAAGAGGCATCAACAGAACCCAGAATCAGACCCAAGACATAAAATTGACCTCTTGGCCATTAATGTTCATTAAAGATCTCCTGACACTTTATAAGAGCAGGTGTGTTAACTCAGGTGTCTTGGCCAAATCCCACTTTGGAGAATTAGATTCTGCCTTCTGAAAACACTGATGCTGTTTCACAAAGACATAAGATTCACTTCCATACTTTAACTGCAACTGTAGAGTTGCTGTGTGCTGTTAAACAGCTGCCACATTTTGCTTTAGAAATGGCTGCATTTCAGCACTTGGTGAGGTGAAGGTCCTTGTGAACATTTTGCAAACTGTTCTGGGGATCCTTTGGGATGAAAGCATCTATCAAAATGTCAGCAATTATTAAGGTAGTTCTCTGTGTAAACACAAGCAGTTGACCAGAAACAGAGGGGTAGCCATATTAGTCTGTATCCACAAAAACAACGAGGAGTCTGGTGGCACCTTAAAGACTAACAGATTTATTTGGGCATTGGCTTTCGTGGGTAAAAAAAACACTTCTTCAGAAGCATGGAGTGGAAATTACAGATACACACATAAATATACTGCAACATGAAGAGAAGGGAGTTACCTTACAAGAGGAGAACCAGTGTTGACAAGGCCAACTCAGTCAGGGTGGATGTGGTCCAATAATTGATGACGAGGTGTCAATACCAAGAGAGGGAAAATTGCTTTTGTAGTGAGCCAGCCACTCCCAGTCCCTATTCAAGCCTAGGTTAATGATGTTAAGTTTGCAAATGAATTGTAGCTCTGCAGTTTTGCTTTGAAGTCTGTTTTTGAAGTATTATTGTTGAAGGATGGCTACTTTTAAATCTGTTATTGAGTGTCCAGGGAGATTGAAGTGTTCTCGTGCTGGCTTTTGTATGTTATCATTCCTGATGTCTGATTTGCGTCCATTTATTCTTTTACATAGTGACTGTCCGGTTTGGCCAATGTACATGGCAGAGGGGCATTGCTGGCACATGATGGCATATATCAGATTAGCAGATGTGCAGGTGAATGAGCCCCTGATGGTGTGGCTGATGTGGTTGGGTCCTCTGATGGTGTCACTAGAGTAGATATGGGGACAGAGTAGGTAACGGGGGTTGTTACAGGGATTGGTTCCTGGGTTAGTGTTTCTGTGGTGGGGTGTATAGTTGCTGGTGAGTATTTGCTTCAGGTTGGGGGGCTGTCTGTAAGCGAGGACTGGCCTGCCTCCCAGGTTCTGTGAGAGTGAGGGATCATTGAGTCATCTTTAGTTTCTCTCATTCAGTCATCTCAGTGTCTTCATCCAGATGGCTCACAGGGCACCCATGGCTTCCAGCCTCCTTTCCCCCAACAGTGTCTTGTGCAACCCGCCACAGATCCCTCCATTTGCTCTCCTGCTTCATAAGGCCTCATTTCACAGGCACCATTCTCCCTGCTGCGGACTGCAGGGGATTCCCTTTATCATCCATAATGTTTGCCGCTAGGCAATATGAGGCAATCCTTCCCCCAAAGCACTGTCACTAAGTCACTCTGCCAGCTCCACTCTGGCTTGGGCTCTGATCCAAGATAGTTATGATGACTCTGCAAAGACTATGAGCCTGATCCAAAGCCCATTGAAATCAATGGTAGTCTTGCCATTGACTTCAATGGGTTTTGGACTACGCTTCAGATGAGCATAAGACAATAACACACTCTGACTAACCGTGCCTGTGTCTTTGTGATGCAGTGAACCTCTCAACAACATGTTGTGAGGAAGTTGTTGGAGAGGAATAGGATGTTAGTGCTGGGGCTTCTCCATCAAAGGACACAAGTACCTTTTGGTTGTGACCTGTCATGTGGAGATATTGTGGACATCAAAATAATCCCCTGATGGTATTTCTTTCTCTTGTTAACCTGCAAGGACTTCTGCCAGGGCAAGATCATTCAGAGGGTGAGAGAGAGGATAGGCTGGCTATGCTAAAGGAGAGCACAGCAGTACCAGGACAATAAGCTGAAATAATATTTTCAGCATAGGCAAACAAGAATGGGATGGGAGGAGATCGCCTAAGTATTGACATGAGGGTGTCTGTAATGGAAGAGTTGAGTCAGAGCACCAATGCACTCTATCCATCCACCTGCTACTGCCAATATGTGAGCTGGGAAATGGCAAACCTTTTCCATCATTATCACAATGCCTCTGATCATTTCTCCATGTCTTGCAGGAAGGTCACTTTGAGGATGCTAATAAACTAAAACAGCTATTCTCATCGAGGGAAAAAGTGATCAGGAAAGATTGGTGCCTTCACTCTCTCCTATCTCTTCTATCTTCTTAGTAGCTGATCTTAAGAGGCGGTCAAATTATTCATTACCAAGAATATGCCTAGCAAATGTAGGCCTTTTGCTGCTTGCAAATCATTTAGGAACTCATCCTGATTTCAGCAAATGTATTAGTTATTTATGATCTATTCGCTGGATTGTTTGGATGAACAGTTTTCACCCTGTGGGTTGCTCGAGAACCATTCATCTTAGCTGTTTCCTATTCGTTATTCATGCTGTATGCTTGGTCACGTACGTCAAATGGTATTGTCTCTAATACCTGATTAGATGAATGAAACATTTAAACAGCAAAATATCAAAAATAAAATACAGAATAAGGCACTTCTTATACAAATTTTCAGATGAAGGGTCGTTCATGCTAGAATCGATGAAATAGTCAGGATTCAAGAACATTTTCATGAATACCTGTCAGGCTGCCAGTCATCCAAATAGCCATGCAAGCCAAATAACATGACCACTATGAACAGCCGTGGAGTGAAGTCAGGCTGTTTGTTTGCAAATCCATTTTTCACTGTTCACCACGGTTTACAGTTTCCCATGTGGGGTTCTGGCATCAGCGAGTTAAAGGAAGTCATCGGGGGGGTGGGGGAGAGGGGAGTGTTTCTTTTAAAAAAGAGAGTGAGATTGAGAGGAGGACACAGGCTTTCAAATACCCTGTCTGTGCTTGGTATATTAGGCAGCCCGTGCTCTTGGCTGGGAGCCCAGACGAGGCTTTTGTAATCAAAACATGATCTTGTATGCTGTGCAACCAGTGCTGAGAAAGGCCGTCTGATGGCTCTCCTCTTTTAGCTCTGCTTTGGAATCCACCAGGCTTCACCGCCGAGGTCCAAAATGCAGCGATCTGTGAGTGCTGCCTTTGTTGTTACTGGGAGGGGAATGGGGGGGATTCATTTCTCTTTTAAAAAAGCCAAGAAGTGACTTGCGCTCACTCTCTTTTTGTTGTTGTTGTTTTGGGGGTTTTTTGTGGCCAACAGCTGTGTATCTAAAATGATCTGAGATGTGTGGGAGGGAGGGGAGTGGATTTCATATGCCGAATTTCATGTACTGATCACTGGGGCAGTTTGCGGTCGCTGGCTCAGGATGATGTTCTTATCCAGAAGGGTGGGGGCATTGGGAGGAAAAAACCCATAAAGCCAGGTCATGCTGGACGTTACTCATCCTGGTACTGGGAGTCAGGGGGCCTTCAGCTACAGCTGTTAGATCAGAGGCAGAGAATATTTCTTAGAGAGCTTGTGCACTGGATTTCATAGAGAAATGCTAGTTTAGGGGCCTGTCCCTCTCTCCCTTTCCCTTCCCCCACCTTTTCTCTCTCTCTCACCCTCACTCCCTTCTGAGCTCTCTCACTTCAGAAACAGCTGATTGTGAAAGTCTGCAGGGAGAAATGCACATAGAAAGATGATTCCTGAGACAGGAGGTGCTCTCAAGCACTAATGAGATGCATAATGGAGTGCGTGTGTTAGGAGTAGGGGGACAGAATGCGACATTGCCATGTAACTGAAGCACATCGCCTCTTGCTTCCCTCGCCTCCTTTTGTTACATTTTCATTTTTAATAGAAAGAGGTCTTTCTTTACAGTGCTCGCTCTCTGTCTCTGAGGCATCAGGCTCTGCTTTCTGATTCATAGCACACTGCACACTTGTTCTGCCAAACCCATTTATAACTCCCTGCTTTAGTCACTGTGACATACGGGTGCCTTGGTTCCCCGGAAGAGCTTTATGCCGGGTAGGGTGAAGTGTAGCCACTTTTCATCCTAAGTGGCAGCGCAGCCAGCATTCTTCCCAGCAGCTCAGGAATGGGCACATACCCTTGTTATCGACTCGCTCAGAGCAGCAGCTAGTAAGAAAATGCTGACCACGCTTGGGCGTACAATCAGTGCTCCCCAGAGAATCAATGTCAGGGCTCAAAATGCTGCTCTGCATTTCTGTGGACAAGTTGTTTTTGTTCGGTTGCTATGTTTTTCTGAGTGGGGCGGGTGTGGATTTCCCTTTGCTTCCCCTAAGTATTTTGATGAAACTGAGCACCCATCCCCATAACCCAAAAATAGGCTGAATAGCAGCAAAACTTTTCTAGCAGGGACATCTATCAGGCTGGAATAATCTCCTCAGGAAAATGGTGGAAGCCCCGCTACTAGATTCATTTCAAACTGGACAAAACACTGACAAATATACAATAAGGAACAATCTTGCACAACCAGGGGAGGAACTAGATGACCTAACAGGTCTTTTGCAGTCCTGATTTGCCTTCTAAAAAAATCTGGGTTTGCAATGGCTTTCCTGGAATGCAGCTCTGCCGTTCTCCATTTTCGTGAAATTAAAAGTTAAAGGTGTATATTTCAAGGAAGACAGTACACTGATCCCACCCTGAAAAAGGCAACATGCCCACCACTCTGCAAATACATAACCTGCCAACTCAGCACACTCAGAACAGAGTCTGTTTAGGGTTACCCTAAATTCAGATTAAACCAGTCTTGCAAAATTATCATAAAATATACCTTCCCAGGTGCAAAATCTGCTCACCTGCCACTAGATGATTGATGATAATGAAGAAAGAATATTTCAATCACCTGCAAAAATAAAAACAATTAAAAATGGCCCATTAGGAAAATTTTGCAGGACTGGCATGGAAATTGTGGGTCTTTATGAAATACTGTTACAGCATCATTGAAAAAGTATGACTCTGTTACTGATAGAATTTATATTCAGTCATGACACAAATGAAAATATGTTGAAACAGAATGGGAGGTACATTTTAGCAAACCAGTTTAGCTATCTTTTCCCTCACTGGTTTCTGACTAGGGATACATTCACTCCTATTCCTTGATCCCATCGCATCTTACAGTCTAGGTCCTGATCCTGCAATGAGCTCTATGCAGTCAGATCTCTGTGCCCACAGGGGAGCCCATTAATGTCAATGAGGCTCTTCTTGGGGCCAAGGGGTCTACCTGCATGGAGCTCATTGCAGGATCAGGGCCAAAGCACAACTCGGTCAATACTAGGATGGGAGACCCCCAAGGAACACTTACGTGACCTAGCTGGCACCCTTCCCCACTGTGATGTTAAAAAAAATTGTGGTCCTGGCCCCCTCTAGTTACTAACGATCTCATAGCACTTTTTTTAAGAGCAGTGGTATTAAATTCTGGCCAGATTCTAGTTTGGTAATTATTATTACTTGTTGTTTTGTGTTATCACAGTATTTAGGCTCCGTAGTACTGAGTGCTGCACAAACACAAAACAAAAAGACAGTTGCTGCCCCAGACAGCTTACAATCCAAATATTCTGTTTGATCTATCATGGTGCTTGTATGGTGCCCTTCTCCTAGGTATCTGAAGACCTCTCCAAATAATGTGGACATATAATGAGTTAATTCTCGCGGCTTACCTAAGGTTATCCCTGCACTTTCAAATGGGCCCGGTGTTCCTCTTCACTTTTGTGATGTTTTAGGGGGCTCACCCAGACCAGTAAGGGGTTCTGTCACTGCCTGCCCAGTAACACTGGGTGCTTCTATGCTGTGCTGCTTTGGCTCAGAGTCCTGACACCAACAACCTCCTCCCAGCACAATGGCCTGATCCTGACTCCCACCAGCCTGGTTACTCTGCCCCTCCAGTCCTCAGGCTCTCCAAAACTGTCTCCCCTGCAGCACCCAGTCCCTCTCTCTGCACCCTCACAGAAATGATGAAGTTTGCTGCTCCTGGAAAGAGAAAATACACAGCAGGCTGTTGGCTTCACTGGGGTTTACACGCCCTCCACTTCAATGCCCTGCACCTAGTTGGTTTATAGTAAACATGAAACAAGTTTATTAACAAAACGACATAGGCTTAAGTGACATGGAATTGGGACAGAAATGGTTACAAACAAACAAGACTTAAAATATGCTTCCAGCATTACAGTCTAACTTAACAAACTAGCATGGGCAGTACATGAATCACCCACTGGGGGAGGCTACCCCTCGGCTCCGCCCCTTCTAACCACCGGCACCTCCACTGCCCTCCCCCACCAGATCCCAGAGTCCCCCGAATGTGGCTGCCGGCCTTTCTGCTCCAGCCCCAGGCTGCCCAAATACCCCAAACACCACAGTGCTGATGGGATTGCATCATAATGCAGGCATGGGATGACAAGCAGTGGCTGCAGAACTTGAGGATGCTCAAGGCCACATTCCTGAATCTGTGTGCTGGGTTTGCCCCAGGACTCCAGCTCAGGGACAATGAAATGGCAGCTGCACTGGCAGTGGAGAAATGAGTGGTAATCACACTGTAGAAACATGCAACATTGGATTGCTACAAATCAGTGGGAAAAATTATTTTGGAGTTGGAAAATCCACTGTGGGGGCTATTGTCATGCAAGTGTGCAGGGTCATTAATCATCTCCTGCTATGTAGGATTGTGATTCTTGGCAATGTGCAGGACATAGTGGATGGATTTGCAGCTATGGGGTTCCTGAACTGCGGTGGAGTGACAGATTTCGAGCACATCCCTATTAGGGCACCAGGCCACCTTGCTACAGAGTACATCAAACAGAAAGGGCTACTTTTCTATGGTTATGCAAGCATTGGTGGATCACCAGGGATACTTCACTGACATCAATGAGGGCTGGTTGGAGAAGGTGCATGATTCTCCCATCTTTAAGAACACAGGACTGTTCAGAAAGCTACAGGCAGGGAATTTCTTGCCCAACTGGCAGATTATCATTGGCAATGTTGAAATGCCAATAGTGATCCTGGAAAACCCAGCCTACCCCTTGCTCCCCTGGCTCATGAAGCTGTACACCAGTCACCTTGACAGCACCAAGGAAAGATTCAGCTACCAGCTCAGCAAATGCAGAATGACAGTTGAATGCGCTTATGGTAGACTGAAGGGATGCTGGCGCTGTTTACTCACAAGATTTGGTCTCAGTGAGAAAACTATCCCAATGGTTATAGCTGGCTGATGTGTCCTGCATAATATCTGTGAGGGGAAAAAGTTGCCACTAGGGTGGAGGTGGAGCAGCTGTCTGCTGAGCTTGAATAACTAGATAGAAGGACTATCAGAAGAGCTTGGTGTGGAGCTATACAGCGCCAGGAGGCTTTGAAAGAACACTTTAACAGTGAATCCCAGTAATGTGTTATGGAGTACTGTGCTCTACCTGGCCCTGCAGTTTGGGGGCCTGTTAGGAATTGTATGGTGCTTGCTGTACATTTATAACGATTACACTATTTGTCACAGATCCTGTTTACACTAACAAAGTTTACAATCACAGGTGAATGGGTGCTTTCAGTACCGTCAGCCATACTGCAGAATATGTTAGGAACCAATAAAGATGAGTTATTTTAATTTTATTGAGTAACAAAAACATTTCAAATAATTTTGTGCAAGTTAAAAGCAAATACATTAAAACCTTAACAAATGTATGGAACATAATTTAAAGAAGGGGAAGGAACATTTATGTCCATTTTAGCTACATATACATCAACCGTGGCTCTTACTGGCCAATGTATGAGAAGTTGTGGTTGTCAGTGTCCCCCAAAGTGAAGTGGTGGGGTATGGATGTGTCATCCAATGCCATGTGGAATGTTGAGAGGGATGTAGGGAGGTGCTGCAGTGGAGTTTTCCATGAGTCTGCAGCATCTGTGTTTGCTACCAGAGAAGACCCATCTCCCAGTCTGACTTCTGGGCTTTTCTCCTGTCCACTCTTTCATTCTCCACACAGTCTGCAATGTTCACCCCTGAGGGCCTCTGTTCAGTCTGATGCAGCACTGGCTTGCAGGAATTTACTAAACATGTCAGTCCGAGTCCTCTTCTTTCTCCTCCTTATCTGGTTCAAGATTTCCATGGATCTAGAGGAGGAACCTCAAGACCACAACAGCAGCAGCTTCAGATAAAACACAGAGAGTGATTGTCAGTATAGTCACAATGGAAAATGAAAGTTAAGATTCAGAAGTCCTTCCCTTGCTTCCCTAAAGTTTTAAACACAACATACTTATTGCAATTCTGCTTTGGAATGGCTTGTGCATGGTGCCACTCACAGCACCAGCCATAAGTATGGTTCACCAGGGGTGAGAGAACTGTGCATGGAATTGCTCAGTTGCATGAAATACGATAGGGCACTGGCACTGAATGCTGCACCATTTTCCACAGGCAGTGGGGATTTTAGCTGAGATCTCACTCCTGAGTTTAACAAAAGCACAGACAGCACAGCTGCTACTGCTATCCTGAAACTGCCCAAGCCCAAAGACTGCTAGTCTGTTTACTGCAGTGGTGCCTGCCGAAGTTATCGCTGACTGGCATGGGAAAGCGTCCTACCACAGAGGGAGAAATAAGGTTGCCCTCCCTAGAAGCCTTCAGCAGAGGATTGCAGAGTACCTCCATGAAAGTTTCATCAAGCTCAGACAGGAAGATGCAAGGGATGTCTCTGTGTACATAAACAAACTGCTCGGCATCCCACCCCCACAGTCTAACTCTACAGGGGAATGACAAGCAGATAACAACTCTACTTGTGTGGTACTTATACCTCTTCTAGTATGAGTAAACTAACGAAAAGTCACTAGATGTGTCCTGTTAAGTTAGGGGTGCCATCAGTACATCACTGTAACTGGAAATAAATTTACACACTTACCCAAGATTACTTCCCTGAATCAGGCTCGCTCATGTTTGACTGCCAGGACTGACTGCTGTGGAGTCTCAAACAGCTTCTGGCGCGCAGCATAGCTTGACCCTCCTGTTGCATGTCCCCCATCCTCCTCATTCTCCACCTTCCCCTTGTCAGCACCAGGGCCTGTGACACAAACATAGCCCAATGATGGACCTGGTGGAAGGAGAAGTTCGAGCTGTTCATAGGCCTCGCCATACAGGATGACACAGCAGGAAAGTAAAATTGTTATTTGACCTCACTGGGGAACAAGGCAGAGAAGCCTGCAGCACTCTGAAACTTGCCCCTGCCTCAAGCATCACAGTAGTACAGTCCTAGGAGCCCTGGGGATGTATTGCTCCCCAAAGCAGAATGAAACTGTGGAGTGACACAGACTTTTCACTAAAGACTAGTCCAAAGGGGAGGGGAAAGACCCCTTATGTCACTGACTTACACACACTGGCTGCTACATGAAATTCTAGGGACTTGACAGACTTCCTAATTCAAAACAGGGTAGTCTATGGCACTTGGGATCACCACCTATGGGAGTGGCTGCTCCAGGAAGGTAATCTCACATTAGACACATGCGGCGTAGCCAGGTTCTAACAGCAAGGGGAGCAAGCAAACATAAAAAAGATCCCCCTTGGCTCCTCCTCCGGCCATGCTCCCTGGCTCCTCTGGCCACGCCGTGCCCCCTCCCGCCCTTGGCTGGCTCCTCCGGCCACACTGCGGCCATGCTGCGCCCCCCTCCAGCCACGCTGCCCCCCCCCGGCTGTACAGGGAGGCTGGCAGAGGACGGAGGTATGAAGGAAGGTGAAGGGGAGGGAAAGACAGGGGCACGGGGTACATGGGAGGGGTACACGGGGTATGGAGCTTGGGAAGGGATTACCGGGGATAGAAGTGGGCTGGAGTCCCCGGGGCTCTATGTGCAGAGGGGGCTGGAGCTGCCCCCGGGACCAGGAGAGCCTGCGAGGGGCTCACCGCGTGCAGCACCAGCCCAGCTGAGGGCTGGCCCTACCTCTTGGGGGTGGGGGAAGAAGGCAGCAAGCCCCGCCAGGGCGGTCTGAGCGAGCTGCTTCCGCGCCAGCCTGCCGCAGCCACCCGCCCCACGGTTCCTTCGGCCATGTTGCTGGTAGTGCTGGCCGGCAGGCGCTGCTTCCGCCCCGCGATCAGCTATCTCCCTCCTGCTGGGAGACACAGCTGATTGGCAGAGGTGGGGCGGAAGCCGGGCAGGCCGTTCAGAGCGGAGCCTGTGAGGCACTGCTATTTTAAAAATGTGGGGAGGAGAAGTAGCTGCTTCTGATGCATCCCACTAGCTACGCTACCAGACATGGGCTGCAGTGGAAACATCAAGAAAAAGGATGAAAGCTCTAGGAGGCACAAACACCTCCAGAAGTACATGGAGGAAGGCAACAGCAGAGGTGAGCAGGTGACCAGTGGTCCGTACCCATAGTGAGATGAATTTACTGTGTGAGACAGCAGGAGAAGGTAAAGGACATGCACCCTGCACAATGACAGCACTGCAAGGAAAGTTGAACCATTTTAGCCGTGTGCGCACAAGCAGAGGAAGGTCGCAGAAATATTCAGTCAGATTTGTCCAACAGGGGGATCATGCGCAGCGGATATCAAAGGCAGGTGAAGGCTCAGTCTACCCAAACTGCCTGCGTGGCCACACCCATACTCCCCCCATCCTCAGGTTCCCCCGTTTCCCACTGTGCTCTGCTGCAACACTTGGCCGTGGCCCCAGGCCAGCGGTGCTGGAACTGGGGGAGACGGGGCCATAGCTCTCCCACTTTTTGAAAGTGGACGGGTCTGGCCCATCCGCTTTTCACTAGGGTGAACCCCTTCCCCTCCTTTTCCTCCCGAGTCCCCATCCCCGCTCAGACCAGCTTGGAGCTCGAACTGGGAGCCCAGGCAGCTGTGGGGAGTTGTGACAGTCTCTCCACCTACCCGGGGTGGGGGTGGGCTGAGAGCAGTCCCTGGCCCGTGTTTCTACTCCCTGGGCTCCCGAGCCCCCCAGGGCAGGAGGAGGGTCCATGACTCCACACTGGCTTCCCACAGCTGCCTGTGGGGGAGGGCCTTGGAGCCACAACCCAGCCATGGTAAGAGCTGTGCAGGCACTGCCCCAGGCGGGCAGGGAGCCTGGGGGGCTGGGACATGAGCTGGAGGCTGCTTGGGCCCCTGCACCGTGGGTAGGTGGAGGGTCCATGGCTCTCACCATATCTGGGCTGTGGCTCTGAGGCCCACCCCTGGCTGCAGCCAAGTCCCTCCACCTGCCCTGGGGGAGGTGCCTGGGACACAGTCAGAGGGCTGCCTTCATCTCCTCCTTGGGCAGTGCCCCCCCCCACACTTTTGGGAAGGCTCTAATGCCCTTGTCTCAGGCTGGGGCTAGTGGGGGCCAGCCTGCAGTTAGGGACTCTGGGCAGCTGGAGCCAGTGCTCATGCTGCCTGGCCACCCAGCGCTCCTGGCTGGGGGTGTGGGCCACGCTCAGCTGCCTGCCCGCCCACCGTTCTGGGGCTCGGGCTGGGGGCCGCGCTGCCCGCCCGCCCTCTGGGCTCCAGTGGGAGAAAGGGGGACGGAGGGGTGGGGCCCTGGGAAGAAGGGGTGGGACAGCCAGGGGCTAGCCTCCCCAAGCCTGCGGTTCACCCACCACACATGAGGGGGATGGCGCCTCAGACAGTGTTGACATCTTGACCCTGTCCTTGAGTCTGAGAGCATATCAGATTCAGGCTTTTAGGAAGGAAATCAACAAGGGACAACACCAACCTCAGTGCAAGCAACAACGTTAACAGGGAAATGCCCTGTGTGAGTTCAGCTGGATAGCAGGGCCTCCTGCAATGTGATTCCCTGGGGTGAATTGGACCTGAACACACCCATTACAAAGACCAAGCAGAATCTAATAATGTACAATGAGATCATAATGAAGCCCATAGGAAAATGTAACTGTGATCCTAAGAGAACCACACTGCCGGATGGCAAGGAGCTCCCTGATATGTAACAATAAATCTCAGCTGGTCTGACTAGCTCAATACACCTCACAGACTGTTGTCATGATATCCACATAAGAGGTGTCATGTAATATATCATTTGAAACTAACAACATACTGGTCATTAATATCACTGTGAAATGTATGTAACAACACTGTATGTGAAATTCTGGATTCTCTCTGATACTATGTTTTGGAGTGACAAAGGTTTTTTTCCAGACAAAGGAGGAAGCCAAACACCTCCAAATCAAGCCAGGTTTAGCCAGAGACAGGGACAGTGGGCAATTCATTTGCATCAGATATTGCAGGAAGATCATTTGCTTTGTAAATCACAGAGGACTGCAAAATTGGCATGGGCTCCATGGTGAACACAGAAAGCTGAGCTTTCTGACTTTGAAGGCAAAAATAAATTTTGGGGATGTATGGAAAACGCTGAAAAAATTTGGGGATCCATTGCCTGAGAGAACAAAGAAGCCAGAGTTTTGCTGCACATTTGTTCGTATTTTACTAGCCTAGAACTGGCTACTGACAAATTATTTTAGAATTTTCAGTAAATGCTGTAGGGGCCTCTGGTTTTGTCTTTTTTTGTTTGCTTGTTTGGGACTAAATCTTTGTCTAAACTTGTATAAGATGTTGGAGACTGCATCTGCTGCGTCACAAGTTGTGGAGCGAGGACTTGGACCCTCCCATTGTATTTGTATTGTCTCGTTACAGCTGCCCACAACCTTCAGCTTTTGTCTGGGTAGCTAAAGACCTGACAAGGAGATTCCTGTTTACTGTTCTCGTAGCCATTTATAAAAATGCTTTGGGATGCAAGGTGCTATAGAAATCTAAGAGACCACTTAGAGGAGTATGTCATTTTATATTTGTATAGGGCCTTGCATACTACTAGTCTCTCAAAGCACTTTACACATCAATGTCAGTTAGAAACTGGCAGTCGGTGACTGTGTAGGCAGGATACATAGCAGCCAATATGCTCTCAATAGTTGCTCACACATAGCCATGGATATCACAAGAGATTTAACTACCAACCCGAGCGTTATCTATTCCCAGATCTGAGTCCAAATCCTTTTTCTGTCTGAGATCAGTTCAGTATGTTACAACTCTCTCATCCCCTCAGTCTCTTCCCACTGTTTCTCCTTTCCTGACTCCCAGAGTGGCCCGTAGCACCTTTCCCACAACGTACCAACAATCATCTGGTTCTATCCCTCTTTGTAAACTGTTCCAGCAGGTCCTGACTCCCTATGGCACCTCTGTTGATTGTGTAAAATTCTGTCCAAACCTTGAAATCAGTGGAGTTGGACAGTGTACATCAGGGCAGAATCTAGCATCTACAAGATGCTACTGCAGGGCCCTGCGGCTCTAACAACTTCTGAAGTGGGCCCAGCTGCCCTTATGTTCAAATTCTGTGTGCTTCGGAGGGCAGCAGCTATCTGGGGCATGCTCTATTGCACAATGGTGATGGCTGAAAGAAGAGGCATTTTTGGCTAAGGACACTGAGATAAACCCTGACTCTTACAAAAACTGTCACGGGACTGGTAATGTCTATTTAGAACAGACAGGACCTGAGGTTTGAAGGCCCTTTTTGAAAGACTCCCACACAGAAAAGTGTAGAGAACTCATCTTATTTACCTCTGAAGGATACAGGGATGAGTCTACCCAAGTGAGGGGTGAATCTGTGTTTCCAAGGGGCCTGGGTATTTCAAACCCAAGCCTTAGACTGTTTCTGTGGCCATTAGTCAGGTAGGTGCCCCTTGTATAATTATATTCCTGTGGCTATAAAGTGAACCTGCTTTAGACTGGATCCCTAAATTTTACTTTTTCCTCCAAGAGACTTTGTGCTGATGCCCCATGCCTTGAAATTTTAGAGGGTCTCCTCAAAGGGATATGCATAAATGTGACTCGCAGAAAGCACTTTCAACACTGACTAAACTAGTGTGATTCCAGGGCCGGTGCAAGGAAGTTTCACACCCTAGGCAAAACTTCCACCTTGCACCTCCCCCCATAACCCTGCGGCAGCTCCCCGCCCCCCCGAGGTGCCCCCACCCTGCGGCAGCTTCCCCTCCAGGGAGCCGTGTGGCACCTCCCCACCCCAGATCACCTCTGCTCTAATTCTCCTCCCAGGCTTGCAGCGCCAAACAGCTGATTGGCACCGCAAGCCTGGGAGGCAGGAGAAGTGGAGCAGCGACCGCACGCTCGGGGAGGAATGCTGTAAAAAAAAAAAAAAATTGGGGGCGCCACTTTTTGGTGCCCCTACATCTCGGCGCCCTAGGCAACCGCCTAGTTCGCCTTAATGATAGCACCGGCACTGTGTGATTCTGAGGGGCAGCACTGCCAGAACTAACACAAAATGCATGAGTGTTAGTAGTGCAGGAGGTGCTGCTCAGCCTGGTAATGACTGTTATCGCTCTATAGGGCACTCTAAACTGAGGGCTAATAGTGAGCCAAGGCAGTGATTTGCATCTTACAGGCTGGGAAAACCAATCACATTGTGGTCTGTAGTTCCCAGGACCCTTTCTATGTCATAGGGTAGGGAATGGAGAAGTTGTGACCAGACGAAGTAGGAGTTTAGTTCTACACCTTCTCTTCAGTGAATATGTTAAATGTGAAACCTTCACCAGCTGAAGGCATAAGGAATGGTGAGTGTTGGTCTTGCTACAACCTGGCTTTCTTTTATTATAGAACAGCAGTTGTGAAATGTTGCCCTAAGCTAACACCTGCTTAATGAGAGGTTGGTGATAAGTTTCGTTAAATGCATTTCTAACTCCCTTAAGACTTTTCTTATTCTATCGGTTATTTATTACTGTTACACATAATAGAATGCAGATAACATATCTGATGACTCACAAGGCAGATCTACAGAATATGATCAAAGGGAATAGAGTCCAGCCTTAAAAAGCAGGTTGATGCCAAAGCAGCAAAGTGGTGGCACTGTATACTCAAGCTTGCAGTGCCCACAAATCCAACACAGTCAACTTGCTATGCCCACAAACCCAATATTCCCATCCCTCCTCTTTGCCCCTCAGCCCTTGTCACTTGGTTGTGTGTGTGAACAGAGCAGAACAGTGAATTTGCCATGATCTCTGAAGCATTCAGATACTCTGGTGACTGATAAGCATTATAAAAACACCTTTTAAAAAAGCAAACTGATGTAGCACTTCAGAAATCTTAGCAATTTCATCTGGCTGCTTCACTCAAACACAGACTAGAGCAGTCTAGAAAAATATGCCAGTATGTTACATTGATGTGTACCCATAACAGTCAAATTGGACTAGCTGTTGTTGGCTCACTGAGTCAGTACTTTGTTCTGGGGGTTGCTATCTGGTACTCCAGAATTTTTCAAATGTACATCTGTAAGCCCTGTGGTTGCCAAGATACCCATCAAAATGCAAACAGAATGGGGAGTGTGCTTGAGAGAGACTGCCATAATAATTCAAAGAGTTGTGAACTACCCCATTCAACTGAATAGGGTGTTAATGCGGAAACCTAACAATGACGATTTAACTACTTCATTGCTGATCAAAACATAAAAGAAAAGTAAGGGACGACTCTGTTACGATGAATTCAACCTACTGCGAGTAGCCTCTTGTTTTGGTCTTTTAAGTAGACAGAGCTTGGTTGTGGGCAGAGCTTGGTACAGGACCATTCCTTTTTTCTGCACAGTGTGATCCTCTACCTCTCGTTGATAAAAACAGAATGAAGGGGCATTGTGGGCTGTAGGTGAAGTCAGAAAAACTGTCCTTGTATCATCAGGCTGCCACGGTGGATGATGCCGTGCTGCGGAAGAAAGAGCAGAAAGATGCTGAACTGGATAAGAAAATCCTGGCTTTGCGGAAAAAGAATGAAGCTCTCATACGAAGGTACCAGGTAAGTTTGCCCCACTGCCTGTCTAGATTTTATCTTCTTCAGCCCCATGTCGGAGCCATCTCCCCTAACACTAACCAATGTGTCTGCTGAATGTTGCCCATTTTAATAAATCCTGGCAGGGATATGGAACCTAGCTAGATAAGATCCATCACATTGGAAAGTGTTCAAGTTCTGCCCTTGGGTATGGCTGCTTAATGGCAACTGACTTCAGAAGGAGTTGTGCATGACCATGCAAAGGCATGTGTTTAGGAAGACAACATTTAGAAATATGCATGAGCTCATTGGATCAGATCCTCAGTTGCCATGAATGAGCCTAGCTCCATTGACTGCACAGGAGTTTTGCCAATGTACAGCAGTTGAAGATCCGTCTGACTATTGGAGTTGGGTTTACATTACCGGGCAGACCTTTACTTCCTCAGTTCCCCATCTCTCTCTCTCTCCCCCTTCACCCTCACATCTTTCTTGCATCTCTTTTTATTTCTTTCCTATCCTTCTCTGCTCTTTCTGGCTTTACCCCTTCTCACACTATGTCCACCTACATATAACTTGCTTTCTCCATTCATCCCCACATGGGGTTTCTCTCTAGCTTTCTATTCCCCCTCCTTCTCCCATCTATCTTGGCTTCTCCCTTTTTGCCCCTTATCTTTCCTATTGCCCCAATCTTGTTTTCTTGTGTATCTAGGAGGATCTAGACTCTCCTGAGCCTCCAAAAAAATCTTTTGCAATCTCCTCTTCCCTTGATCACAGGGTATCCCTTATCCTTTCCATTGCTGCTGGATAGGCCAACAGACTACTCCATATTTTGTTGTCTCTCTCCTTGCATTCTTGCTCTCCATTACCATGCTCTGCATTAAATGATCCAAGTATTCATGCAGAGCACTGACACATTCAGCAGAAGTGCCAGGAGGCAAGGTAGGAAAGAGGTGTTGGCTTTGTCAAAGAGCACAGCTGGGATGGGGCAGTCTCTGTGTGCTGGCTCCCGTACTGAGATAGAACTTTAAAAATTAGCTCCGTTTGTGGTGAGTCAGCATCTGCCAGTGTTACTGCGAACTGGCTGGGGCCCTATGCCAGGCCATATACTAAACGTAGGCTTTATTAGCCCATTGGTTATTTCAGCCCTGGTCACCTAGGTAGGAAAAAGAACTTCCAGCCACATCTTATTTTTCTCCCTGGATAAATATCTTGTGTGCTGAGAAAGTCTGAAAAAGAAGAAATATTGCTCACCATGGCAGGAGCCTCTTCTTCTTGGCTGAAGATGTTCCCCCAGCCCGAGAGATGGTCAGCAACCAAGGTCCAACACCTTAGAGCTTGGGAGTATTTCAGATTTAACCTGGACCGAAATCCAAATTTGGCAAGTAGCCTCTGGTTCAGCAATCGGCTGAACCAAACCCCAAGATTAAACTTTGGGGTGTTTGAAATTTAGATCCAGATTTGAATGATTAAGAGTGATTAAATGCTGTGCCTTTCCTCAGCAGGCATCCATACTTTACCTCCTTGCCACATAAAGCCTGCATGGACCCCCCCTTCCTTCTGACTTCAAGGAAAATGGGCACAATGAAAGGCTATGGGAAGGCTTAAATGTCACGCATGGTCAGGGAAAGGAACTGACAACCATGCGTCAATCAATTCCCTAACCTCCATCACTTGGCTTGTGGAATAGGAATCCAGGCCTCAGTTTCCCTCTCTAGGCTCACCGAAAATGCCCCCTCCTACTCGTTATGTGGTTCAAGTAACATTCCCACCTTGGGACCTGGTTCACAGACACAAGGCCATTAGTAAAAGTAGCTCCTCCCCTGGGCAGCAGGGTTCACAAACTGGGCATAGTCCTTTCTGCCCCCTTGGCTTTGGAGCTTGTGCAACTCATTAAACATAAACAGTTCCCCTCTCTTCCCCTGGAGCCAGGTCTCACAGCTTCCTCCAGGCTCCATAAGCAATCAGCCCTCTGCTTGGCTCATAGTCTCATTGCCTGGTGCAGGATGCTCTGCAGCTCAGCCCCATCTCAGTTTTCTAATCCATCAGCCTCTCTGCCTGGCTGCTATGGAAAGCCCTATACTTCCACAGGCCCAGGTCTCTCTCCCCAGCTACCCAACAGGTCCATGTGGTAAGCCCCCTCCCAGGTCATTGCCCAACCCTGGAACTTTCCTCTCTGCTGTTCCTGTCTGAGGGTACCTCTACACTGAAGCTGGGAGCATGTGTCCCTGCTTGGTTGAACAGACACACACTAGCTGTGCTCAAGCTAGTGCACTAAAAATAACTGTGTAGTCAGGGGTAGCACGGATGGCAGATTGGGCTAGCTACCTGAGTACAAAACTGCCTGGACCCGCTGCGTATGTACCCTGGCAGCTAGCCCAAACCGCCCTGCTACACTGCTATTTTTAGTGAGCTAGCTCATCTGTCTACCTGAGCTGGGAAGCATGCTCCCAGCTGCAGTGTAGACGTATCTGGGCACTGGAACAATTTGTATAGTGGAGATGCTGAGAGCCATTGAACCAAACTGTAAAACCTGTATATGATGTAAACCACTTCAAGCCAGGGGATGTGGCAGCACCTCCCGAACTTTTAGTTGCATCATCTATGACGCAAAGAGACAGGAAGCCTTGTCCTAGAGATCACATGCTTGTTCCTTGTCATATACCCTGGGACTGCAGTTCCCAGTTCTAAAGGCCTGGGGCTGCTAACAGATGACCAGGGAGCACATGCACTCAAGGAACAGAACTCTGGTACACCTTTCTTGGAGAACAAGCTGTGCTGAGAGTGCACTGACAAAAGACACACAGCAAGTCAACTTTCTTTCAAAATGTTGGTTGGCCCCATGTACTCCCCAGTAGGAATGCAAAATAGGAAAATGGGCCATGACTGTACCTAGCCTGAGGTCCCAGTGAGCATAAAAATCACCTGGTCTTTGCTTCTGTGGTTCATTATCGTGGCTCTGGCCCCCTGATGTTGTACATGCAAAGCTCATGGCCCTTTCCTTTCCCTGCCTGAGTGGGTTTGATTCATCACAGGCCTTTGGAAAATCTGATGTTGGATGTGGACTTGCCTGTTTCAGGAAATAGAAGAGGACAGAAAGCGAGCAGAGCAGGAGGGGATGGCTGTCACTTCCAGGAGACCCAAGCAGGATGGTCTGACTATTACTATCACCAAGGCTCATAACGTAAGTCTTGTTTCCCTTTTAGTACAAGTGAACTTCTCACTAAAGAATCCCTCCCTTACGAACACAGAGCTGCTATCTCTGGAGTAGGTAGCATGTACAATATGCATTCAGAGTATCAGGAATCAGAACCTAACCACACCCCAAAAGACTTAAAGGTTCTGAATAGATTCATGCACACATATACATTAGCCTGCACTAGGGTCACCAGATGTCCCGATTTTATAGGGACAGTCCCAATTTTTGGAGCTTTTTCTTATATAGGCTCCTATTACCCCTCACCCCCATCCCGATTTTTCCACACTTGCTGTCTGGTCACCCTAGCCTGCACACACAAACCTGTTCCCACAGGTGCAAGCATGTACACAAATACAAGCAAGCAGATGTGTATGCACGTACATATGCACACTCACATGTATATGAACTCCCAGACATGAATAAAAACATGGTCGCAGATATATTTCCAAAATAGACGTGCTTTATATCTGCTGTAGGGTGAAAAATAGGAGTTCCAGATGTGTGTCAAGGCATGGATTTAACTGCAGAACACACATAAGAAGAAAATATCATAGGTCCAAACAGGGCATTCTCCCTCCTTCCCTTAAACAACGGTCAGCCTTAAGAACAAACGAAACAAGTGGCCATTACGGATTCCCACACATGGTTTCCCGTAGGGTTTCCCATGCAAACTCTGCAACTCATGGGCTGTCCCAGTCCTTTTTTTTAATATGTCTGGGTCTATAGGGGGATTAAACAAATCACCAACAGATAGTTCTCCCCATTCACTAGCAGCAGGATTAGAGAGGAGGCAATTCATGGCCTGATCCACCCCTCCCAGCATTTTAGGCCCAACACATCACAAGGCCAGTCCTCCTTGACACTCTGCATGCAGCCCTGTGTTAAAGGGAATGCAATGACAGCAGAGCTCATGGAATAAGTAGCCCAAATGTACCCTTGTTTCTTTTCCCTGATGTGGGACTGTTCACACAATTACTTTATTAGGTTCATTTGTAGACTCTTTCCCTCATTCCAGCAACCCACTGGCCCTTGCTTTACTGTAGGCTTGCACTGCTGCACAATTTTTCCCTTTCATACAGGAGATGAAAGATGTTATTAACCAGAAACTGAACATTCTGTGGACTAGACTGTTCAACTCTTATAATGGTGCGCACTTACTCACACCAGTAGTCTGCTGGTGTCAACAATAAATGATCAGCACCAGGAGTTAGGGTTGCACAATCTAGCCATAAGTGTTAACAAGAAAATGACGACATCTGTTTCCTAAACCTTTGACATTTTAGTCTGAAATGTCAGATTTGTAAATGCAATGGGTTTTCCGGACCCACTTAGATTTGTGGGTTTCTCTGCTAATCAGACAAAGTGCCTGTTGTTTTGCTCTTTGGAAGAATGTCATGGTATTGTAATGGGAGCAAAAAGCATCCCATGGAGCAAGTTCTAACATTTCCACAGCTGCCCTCCCCCAGCTGTTGAAACAGAAGTTTTTCCTAAAATGGAAACACACTGGTAACCCCAAAAGGACCTGTTTTCAAACCAGACTGATTGGCTTTTCAGGAGAAAAGGGTGGTGAGTGAGAAATGGGGAAGCAGCTGCCCCACCAGCCCAGGGTTTGGAGTCAGCAATGAGGAGGAAGATGAGAAGGAAGCAGATCATATGTTTACATTCAGGATGGGGAAGAGGATGCAGCTGGCTGTTACTATGGACAACAAAGCCAAGGTGGGTCTTTAAAATGATGCATCACTCAAGACTTAATATATTGCTTTCTCTGTGCTGTAAGGGGTCCCTGTTCTCATTCTCTCAACTTGGAGCTTGTTCAATGTCTTCCTGTTCCTTACTGCACTGATGCTTACAATTACTTCCTCGATGTTTGTATTGCTGTCAAGTCCAGGATTAATACAGGAAGACTCCCTATTTAAATACGCTCCTGTGATCTGTGTGTACATGGCGCTACTCTGGATTCCTCCTGCCAAAGACATCCTATTTCCAAGCCTAGTAAAGCTGATAGTAATTTCCATACCTTTCCCCATTTTATACTCATGGCTTTCTCTCAGAGATGAGATACCATCCGTAGTCAGTTACAGCTGCAAGTTAAACTGGACTTGAAAAACATTCAGGCGCTAACTTGAAGCACAAGTTGGTGCCTTAACAAGGGAAACTTTTAAAGCGTGTCAGACTTAGACTTTTGCTTCTAGGCCACTGGGTTGAACTAGAAATGGACCTGAACCTCACACTTTAGGGAAGTTCCAATTTGAATGTGGATCTGAAATTCACAGGTTGGGCCCATTTCTAGTTAGAATCCAACCCAGGTGGGTGGAACCGGAAATCTGATGACTGGTTTGTGGCCTATTATTTTTATATATTCCATTTATAAAATGCACTCATAGCATCCTCTAGACATACATTCAAACCATAACAACAGCTGGCAATCTCAGTCCAGTTCCCAATGGACAGATGTCCACATCACTAGTCACTATCACAACTGGCACTAATTGGCACCCTTGCTAGCAATCTCTGCAGAATGACTGGGCACGGAAACTGGCCATTTGTTTCAATTTTAGGTATGGTCCCTCCAAATCGTGGCTGAGACACATGAGGAGGGGTACACCCTCACAGCCCTTTCTGTGCTTATGGCTGTCAATGCAACACTTTCTCCCACCAGTAAAATATATTTAAAAGCAAGAGAAACAATTTACATTAAATTTGAATCACATTTACCATTAATGTGTTTTTACATCTTTGCTAATTATTGAAGATATTTGTGTTTTTAAAAGAGCAAATCCTTCCCAATCCACCTTCTCATTACTTGATCCTGCAGTGAATGCTTATTCTGTGTTTCAGGTTGCTGCCAAGCCAGGCACTATGGGTTTTCCTTTCCATGTCTGATTAACAGGCAGAAGTCACCAATCCTGAACTTTCTGTGCCCTCAGGAGGTCCAACAGCTGCCTCCAGCTGCATAGAGTCAGTCTCTTTCCTCTGCCTCTGAACTGATCAGTCACAGCAGTGCCCCTTCTGCTGAGAAGAGTCAAAAACAGAGTTGCTAAATTCAATATGAAAAAGAAACACTGTAAGTAAAATAAGGACACCAGTCCACCAGCTGTGATGAAACTATACTGTGCTCTCCAGACAGGTAGTTATGCCCAATAGATGAAAGTGGTAACACTTCTCATTCTGATATGGTACCAGACCCTAATTCAGTTCCACAAAGTTCTAAACATAAAGAGAAAAGTAGATACCTGGATATCCATTGCATACCAAGCACTTGAAAGTGCAATGGCCACCTAATGTCAAAGCTGACGAAGTGGGACCCTCATCTTTCCCACAACTTTCTCCATATTACAGCATTGCTATTGTGACATTAGAGTTAAGGTTGAGATGGGGTTTCTCTACAAACCCCTCATCATCAATCACACATAATCATGGCAAACTCAGAGTATTAATCATTTGGATGTACTACTGACCACAAAGGCAGTAAACATCTTTTCTTCAGATGAAAATGAACTAAACCTCAGTGAAGCACTATAGATATACAATCACAGGGAAAGGTATCAACTGATGGGCTGGTCATATCCTACATGCCACTGATTCCTTGGGACCATCTCCATTCAAGACTTGTTTATGGACTGACACTGGACTCACAAAAACATACTCCAGGCCAGAAATGTCTTCTTCCAATGAACGTGGAGTTCATTTTATCATGGTGGCTGAAAGAGGAGACCAATGAAGCAGGCACAATGCTTTGGGACTCTGGAAAGGTAAACCTGAAGACAGATCCCAAACCTTCAGGGTGATGGGACTTCCCAGGATTTTTTTTTACCCTACCTTGGAGCAAATGATATTATTGTGAGAGAAGGGATCCTGTTTCTGGGCAGAAATCCTATGTCCTGACTCAGATTTTACTAGGTTTCTTACCCAAGCAAGCTTGCGTGGAAGTAAAACATTAAAGTGACTACAGTTGCCACTGAAATTAGTTTGAGTCTGCCTGAGCAAAGACTGAATAAAAACAGAGCAAGGACCTCAGGTTTTGGCCCTTTATTCTGGAATTATCTCATTTATACAAAACTAGGTATTCATAGGATGATATAGATGGACAATATAGCTGCTCTTGCATACTGTATATATCAGGGATCAAGATGCTTTCCAAGAATGAAGGAGATGCTAAGACTAGTCATGTGGCCAGCAAGAATGCTATAATGCTGTTTTGTGTCCCAGGGATACCTATTGTTAGAGATGATAAGTTAAGCAGAACTAGAATTCTTCTTGGGAATCGGTCTCCTCACCAATAAGCCTGCCAGATGATTGTAAGAAAATGGAGATTTCCATTCGTCTGCTTGTTTGTAGCCAGTAGACAACTTTCAGAGCAGTAAATTCATAACAGTTGGACATTTCAAATAGCCTGAGCATTTCTACCAAACCATCCTTTGTGTAAAGAACTAAAACTGGTAACAAAAATATGATGCTGGGTCATCTTGGTGGCTCCCAACTGATCCAGAAGAGCTGAGTATACAGAACTAACTGGCTAACCCCAGATGCAGGGCTCTGAAATGCCCTTTTCTTCCCCAAATGCTGTCACTGCGAAAAGTATTACGTCTTCCAGCTTGATCAGAGGTTGTTAGACAAGGCAGAAGTCATCCAAAAAGTTACCTCTTCACTTCTGAACACTTGTGAAGTCTGCATGCCCATGTGCAAAGATGAAAAGAATCCCAGCCATGTCTTCTGTTCTGTCAGAAGTTACTTGCGAAGAAGGGCTTGATAAAGATCTGGCAGTTAGTATTGTAAGGATACAGGCATCGGTGCTCAGTTGTGTGAGGGTCTGATGTACCCTGTGGGTCTGATCCTGTTCTCAGTGAAGTCAGTGATTTTGCCATTGACTTCAGTGGGAGCAAGAGTAAACTCTCTGAAGGGACTCGGTACTAAGTAATAACTTGAATTGAGTTATTTAAAAGCTGCCTTTTCACCTTTAAAAGCTTTAGAACAGAGAGATACTAAGTTTTTCCAGTGAAGAGGGGCACTTAATTCATTCAGAATGGTGAGTGTCATGATATTGATTAGTAATCGTAATGAAACATTTATTATTAGACAACTAGCACATAAGGCCTGACTCACCAGTGACTGACACAGCTTTCACATGCATCCGACGAAGTGGGTATTCACCCATGAAAGCTCATGCTCCAATACGTCTGTTAGTCTATAAGGTGCCACAGGACTCTTTGCAGCCTTTACATTAGGACTCTTTGATGTTGGCAGAGTCAAAGCTGCACTAATGGACCCCAGTAAATGCCCCGAGCATAGAAGTCATCCCAGGATGGCATGAGATTGGTAAAGCTGACCCTGTGTGAGGCTCCTGCTGAGCCCTTGTGGTGTAGTGGGCATGCCAGAACAAAGGAGCCATAGCCAGGCTACACCTCAGCTATTACTGGCTGATGGAGTGGCCCATCAGGGCTGTGGTCAGCCAAGTGCAAGTTAGGGAAGCCCCACTGGCTGTTCCAGCCTGTGCCAGACAACCCAGCATGGTGGAGGCATACAGGTGACAAAGTTTTGCCTTACTGGGACTT
Source organism: Chelonoidis abingdonii (assembly GCF_003597395.2). Classification (NCBI taxonomy): domain Eukaryota; kingdom Metazoa; phylum Chordata; order Testudines; family Testudinidae; genus Chelonoidis; species Chelonoidis abingdonii. Next base: position 92,606,898 of record NC_133772.1, read on the forward strand.
CCTGGTGCCTGGCCCCAAGCTCAGCTCTGGTACAGGGATGAATTTGGCTCATAGTATCTGGGTGCATTTACATGGCTTAGCTTAAAGCCAAAAACATTTTCCAAGTATATGAAGCTAATACCCCACAACTCCCACTACACAGAGATGAAGAAAACCTTGCGGGTAGCCTAAATGCACATAGAGTCACTTAGAGTGACCAGACAGCAGGTGTGAAAAATCAGGATGGGGGTGGGGGGATAATAGGAGCCTACATAAGAAAAAGACCCAAAATTCGGGACTGTCCCTATAAAATCGGGACATCTGGTCACCCTAGAGTCACATCTCCTTTATGAAGTGGTTTGGAAAAGCTCTCCTGGTTTTGTGCCTCTGGTGCCTTTTGAATTCCATCTCTCCCTATTGTGTTTGCCCTTCTCCACAAAGGAGATGTGGCTGCAATCACTGTTATTGTAGAGCCATTAAATGTTACCTTAAAGAAACCAAATCATTTAGGAAATGAGATTTCTTTCAAAATTATTTTTCAGGGGCATAGGAAAGGATTCAGGCCCCTCATTATATTCTTTACAAATAGATTGACAGTTGCATTAAATATGCTTCTCCCCTTCAAATGAAATCACATTCCACTACAACCAAAGCCCCTCATGAGATGAAAAAGAGAAGCTTCTGGTCTTGGACTATGGAGAGTCTACATGTAAATCACTACATCCAGTATTTACTGAACATTACAAATTAAATATTTAAACCTCCATCAGAGCCTCTTTTGGCTACATACTTCTGCTTGTGGTCTTAGATGTGGATTAATAACATTTTCTTTGTATATGGCTCTTCCACCTAGGCACTAATCCCTGGAGCCCAGAACATGACCTACAGTATAAAATCCAAGTTCTCATCCTGGTCTCCCACATGTTAGTGTGAAGCTGTGACCATTAGCCTGGATTGGTGCTGGAGGAAAATCAGTTTGTTTTATGTGTTTCAATGGCGTCACTGCAGAACTCTCATTTAGTTACATTCAATGTAATTATTAAAATGGGAGTTGGAGGAGTGTGTGTATATAAGTGAGGGACCATGTGTAGTGGAGGAGGGAAAAGCAATTGTGTAGAATCTTGGGCTAAGTTGTATATTATTTCAGATCGGCTGCTGACTTATCTACTACTGCTGTCCTGTTAAGGCATTTATTGGAACTCTGAAGGCCTGAGAAGTTGCTAGGTGGCAATTAGGCTCCACTGCCTAGGAATCAAATGTGGACTGGAAAACCCTATTGTGTTTTGGATGGTGGCACTGAGATATAAACCACAGTTATTAAATTAAATCACTTTGTTAAATCATCCTCCTTCCCATGGCAAATGCCAGGGCCCTTGCAAGGGGAATATTTTCATTCAAACATAAATATCTAAAGTAACTATAAACAGAGAATGCAAGAAAGGACTGGTTGAGCAAAGTATGTAAACTATACAATGCTCAGTTCTGTTTGTGTTTGTCCAGGCTTGCTCCACTATGAAACTTCCTCCTAAATGGGCAGTTTTTAAACCTTGGATTTCTGTTGATATATTAAAATACACAGGTTGCAATGTGTACATCACAAGTTACAGTATAGCAGTAAATCAGTATAAATGATGCGACTGCAGCTTCTCTGACTACATCTAAAGTCAGAGCCTCTAATCACATGTTGTCAGTTTCAGTCACAGAGAAAGATGTGAAGCCAGGAAAGGGCAGGTAGGGCCAATAGAAGAACTCTGCAAAGGCATAACTGGCATTTATTATTGGTTCATTATTCCAGTTGGCGCTTCAGCGGGCTTTCTTCTTGCTGTGACAGCCTCTTCATGTAAAAACAACAAGGAGTCTTGTGGCACCTCCTCTTTGTTTTTGCTGATACAGACTAACATGGCTCCCACTCTGAAACCTCTTTCCTGTGAAAGTCCATGCAGGGTCAGCTTCTACAAGCTTTCTGTGGGAGAGATTCCCTTTGAAGTCAATGAGAAGTCTGCACATGGAGGGCTTGCAGATATGAGGCCTTGGACCACAGACATTCAAGAGTCTCAGATATGGCCAAAGAGATAATACCCTGATTCATGCTCATTTGTTTAGTGATTCGTCCCTGCAAATACTAAATTTACAACACCACTTGATTCACCACCCATTGAAGTCAACAGGAGCCTTTCCGTTGACTTCAACGGGCTTTGGATCAAGCCCTGTTATCATCAACATTTGTGAATAAGTGAAAGTGTTGGTGGCTAACTCCTGGGAGGCTCAAAGCAGTTGAAACACAGCAGACCCCAACTGGCTCTCCACAGCCTGCAGAGATTTTCTGAGCAAGCTGAAGCTCTGCAGGTGCACTACTATATTTAAGCAGGAAAAGACAACTGGGGACTCTCTGTTGTGCATATCGTGGCCTGGGTTTATTGTTCAGCCAGAGACTGAGAGGCAGAAACTCCTGGGAAGTGTCAGTATGCCCCACGGAGCACACTCTTACTGTGATTAAAGGATCCCTCTGGATGCTCGAGATTAGAAACAAGAGACTAATGAAATAACCGATACTATTCTGCCAGGAAAAGGAGTTAAAGAAAACACATGAACATTGAATCAAGTGGTTGGAATGAGGATATTGTGAATTAGTTTGCTGGAAAAGATGCTGGGAGGGAAAAATTTCCAGAAAATCCAGTCAATTTTTTGTAATCTCCATGTCTGACTTTTTTTCAAAACTAGTCATAATGCTACTAAGTAGATCTGTCTCATGTGTTCTTCCTTAATAAAAGCATCACTCCCCCCAATCCCAGATAATCTGTGCTGTGCTTAATTGCCTCACTTGTGCTCTATATCCTCGTAATGGTACATTTAATTCTAATGATAAATTGTCTAGATGTGCTGTATCTGCTGCAAATCCAATAAACACTTTTCAGCACTCACCCCTAATTGGTTAACTTTATTTAAATATTGGTTTCTCTTTGATTGTCAGGTTTCACTGGCACTTTGCATAATTCCTCTCCCATAGCCTCTCACCACTACTTCTGACCTTTCTAACTCTTTGGGTATTAGAGAGGCTACAGTCACAGAGTTTCCCAAACCTGCTGTGATCCATCTGGAGTCAGCTGGAAATCTGGGCCCCTTCTCCACTCAGGGAGGGATTCTCTGTGGGCACAGCTGGTAGCTGTCACTTAAAAAGTGAAGTTGCTCAATTGACAGGCCTGCAGAGCTCTGCTACATACCCATGGAAAGCCTGCTCCTGCTGGCCTGGTCTTCAATGGGAGTAGGGTCAGCACAACTATAACCCAGGCACCAGCAGTACAAGCTTTCATACTCAGTTCCCTCCAGTGTGTCTCATCCTTATTCTGGAGCAGTGTTTCTCAAACTGGGGTCACAACTTGTGTAGGGAAAGCCCCTAGCGGGCCGGGCCGGTTTGTTTACCTGCCCTGTCCGCAGGTCTGGCTGATCGTGGCTTCCACTGGCCACAGTTCACCACTGCAGGCCAATGGGAGCTGCTGGAAGCAGCGGCCAGTAAGTCCCTTGGCCCACACCACTTCCAGCAGCTCCCATTGGCCTGGAGCAGCGAACTGCGGCCCCTGGGAGCCGCGATCGGCTGGACCTTCGGACGGGGCAGGTAAACAAACTGTCCCAGCCCGCCAGGGGCTTTCTCTATACAAGCAGCAACCCCAGTCTGAGAAACACTGTTCTGGAGGGACTACCAGTGGGAGGTTAATTTATTCTCCATGCTCATTCAGTCCTAGGGCAGGTCTACACTACAGCTGGGATCAGGGCCAGCTCCAGGTTTTTTCCCTCCCCAAGCCAGTGGAGGGGGAGATGTCATGATCGGCAGCAGCTCCACCACGCCGTTTTCTTCTTTGGCAGCAATTCAGCAGCCGGTCCTACCCTCTGAGAGGGGCTGAGGGACCTGCCGCTGAACTGCTGCCGAACAGCCTGACATGCTATCCCTTCCCCTTGGCCACCCCAAGCACCTGCTTGCTGAGCTGGTGCCTGGAGCCTGCTTTGGCCGGGATCCATGCTCTGAGATCAATCCACCAGCAGTCGATTTAGTGGGTCTAGTGAAGACCAGCCGAATTAACAGCAGATCGCTGAGTTTCTCCCATCGACCCCCCGCAATGTAGACCCTGCACTAACTCGACCTAAGGTATGTCAACTCCAGCTACATTATTCACATAGCTGGTGTTGCGTAGCGTAGGTCGCTGTATCGCAGTAGTGCAGACATAGCCCTAGGCCTCTCTTCTGAGTGCCTATTTGTGATGGTGTTATCTGTGCAATAGGAACTGGACTGAGATCATTTGCATAGACCACTGACTGGCACCAGGTATCAAATACTGATGTAGACTGGATTTGAGTTGTTGATGTAGAGGTTATAGGTTAGTAGCTCATTATTAGTACTCTGAGCCATCCAAAACTACTAGGAACTCCCCCACGTCCATCCTCAAACTGGCCTTTTTTATAAAAATGATGCCCACAGTGCTGAGCAGCTCACATCAGTGCATCACTCAGGGCAGGGAACCCCAATTCTCCTGCTCATTAATTAACCACACAGCTTAGTGTACCAGATGGGTTTGTTGGACTTAAGGGTGACCAAAATGTACTTCCAATAGTGTCCCTCATGCTAGGTTAATCACTAGTGGAGCACAGCTGTTCTGTGGCAATACTGATACTTGAGAGAATGCTGACAACACCAGCGAGACATCAGACTCGAGCAATATCTCATGGTTAGTAAAGCTGAGTTAGAAGTTCTAAGTCATCCTAGACATGGGACAAGGACACTCAGCCACAGGTAGCGCTTTAAAGGTCCTATCCTGCAAGGTGCTGAGCAACCCACTAACTTCAGTAGGCACCAAGGGTACTCAGGGATATATCATGATCTTGCAGGGTCTGGCCTTAGAAGACAAATGGATCCATTTTGAAAAAGAAATAGTCACTGCTGTGGTTCCCAGCAGTTCTTCATGGTGATAGGAGAAAATTATTGTCCATTTCTATTAAAATGGTGATAAAGAAGGGATCTAGTATTTTGGATGCAGCGTTCTTTAATAGTGGTATGTAACTCACTCGAGCAGAGTGTTGGTGGTGGGATGCAGGAGATGGGTAACTGAAGGAGATACTGATAAATTTCTGCCTTCAGGAAAGCAGCTGGGGACCCAAAACTAATAGTTTTTAAAAGGGGGAAATTAGGGTAAAAGAGGGAAAGGAAAGGGCGAAACCTTGCACCTCTTTTACTCTAGACAGAGGTGTCATTTGGTGCCACAGGGCAGCCCCTCCTAGCTTTTCACAGGTTTTTATGCTCCATTATGTCTTTCACTCCTCCCACCACGACCCTTTCTCCCCCAACTTTGCAGGATATAATATAATCACACAATGTTCTATATGCTGACATGACTTTGCTCCCTCCCCTTGAATTTTTCTGAAATGTTGCTCCTGATTCCAAAGCATGTAAGCCATATTTATACTGATGTAACTCCACTGACTTTAGTGGTGTTATACCACGGCTGCAGCTGACCCCTAATTAATGCATACGTGCCTCAAGATTATGATGAGCATACTTTTTTAAGTATCAAAAACCAAATTAGAATGTTAAGGCACTTTATAAAGGGAGCCTCATGAGGCATATTGAGACTCACTACACAGGTTTTGGCTTGAACAAAATGTAATAAGAACATAAAGCTGAGATTTTTCAAAGCCCCACCAACAGGATTTAGAATCCTATTTTCCAGTAATTTTTTTGAGAATTGGGCATCCAAAGTCTGTTGGTGACTGAGGAAATCTCACTACAAGTGTTTTCATGACACCTTTTCCAGAAAAACAAATATAGGAGAATTTTTGGCTATAAACACTGCCCCATAGTAGTGTGAACCCAAAGATAACAGCAGGTGGGATTTTCAGAATTGCCTGTGTGATTTAGATAAACACAAGACAAGCTATTCAGAGGTTTAATTCTGCTCTCACCATGTTCAGTTCATGTTCACTCTACAAATGCAGAATCTAATTGCAGTCTACAATTTGAGTAAAATTGAGAAAGTAAACACAAACACATAAATGGTGAAAAGTAAGCCAGATTTGAAAGATTTGTTTAGTTATAAAATCCAAGGTATTACCAGTATATATCACATTATAAGAACACGAATAGAGGAGTGTGACAAAAGTCCTCCTTTACCTTGGTGGGTCCTGCGCTTATTTGGCGGATTTTCTCACCTCAGAGATCTTCCCCTCTAGTGGAACCCACAGTCTGGGTCAACTCCTCCTGTGTCTGATCAGGAGTTGCAAGGTTTGCAGGGAACCCAGGCCCACCCTCTACTCCGGGTTCCAGCCCAGGGCCCTGTGGATTGCAGCTGTCTATAGTGCCTCCTGTAACAGCTGCATGGCAGCTACAACTCCCGGGGCTACTTCCCCATGGCCGTCCTCAAAGAACAACCTTCTTTTATTCCTCATCACAGGACCTTCCTCCTGGTGTCTGATAATGCTTGATTGTCTGATAATTCCTCAATCCTCAAGTAGCACACCCTCTCAGTCTCAGCTCCTTGCGACTCTTGCTCCCAGCTCCTCACACGTGCTTCCTCTCCTCTAGCTCCTCCCTCCCTGACTGGGAGTGAGTCCTTTTAAACCAAGGTGCCCTGATTAGCCTCCCTTGATTGGCTGCAGGTGTTCTAATCAATGTAGCTATCTCCACTGCCTTCTAGAAGATCTTAATTGGCCCCAAGTGCCTTGATTAACCTGGAGCAACTGCCATTTGGTTACCATGGTACTAGGGATTTGTTTAGCCTGGGGCTAACATTCCTGTTCCTCAGTACTTTACTGTAGCCATCTGGCCTTGCCCCATCACAGGAGAATAAAAAAAAGGAACTAAAAATAAATACGTTTTTTATCTTGACAGTATCCCTTTAAAACATTCAGTTGAGTATAATTCATAACATCCCATTCAAACATCCTGTGTTTTGACTGGCTAACTGTGTGCGTTCATGGAGGTTTATTGATATTACTCATGACATGATTCAACAAATGAGAAATGGGGTATTAATCAAAGCCAGGATCTAATAACTCCTCAACTTTCTAGATGTTTGAATGGTTGATGCTAAAGAAGATTTGGGGTCATGGTGAATAATCAGTGGAACATGAGTTCCCAGTGCAATGCTGTGGCCAAAAGGGTTAATGCAATTCTCAGATGAATAAGCAGAGAAATCTCAAATTGGAGTAGAGCGGTTATTTTACCTCTATACTGTGGTGCAGCCGCTGCCAGAATACTGTGTCCAGTTATGATGTCCACAATCCAAGAAGGATGTCAACAAATTGGAGAGTTCAGAGAAGAGCCATGAGAATGATGAAAAGATTAGAAAACATGCTTTATAGTCATAGACTCAAGGAGCTCCATCTATTTAGCTTAACAAAGATATGGTTAAAGGGAGACTTGATCACAGTCTATAAGTACCTACATGGGAACACGGATTTGATAATGGGCTCGTCAGTCTAGCAGAGAAAGGTATATCATCATCCAAGGGCTGGAAGTTGAAACTAGACAAATTCAGACTGGAAATAAGGTAGAGTAATTGGAACAAATTACCATGGGCTGTGGTGGATTCTCCATCACTGACAATTTTAAAATCAAAATTGGATGTTTTTTCTAAAAGCTCCGCGGTAGGAATTATTTTGAGGGAAGTTATCTGGTCTGTGCTATATGGGAGGTCAGACTAGATGATCACAGTGGTTCCTTCTGGCCTTGGAATCTATGAATCTGGATCCTGATCTGCACTACCTGGCTGGTCACTATTGTAAAAAACCCATGTGCTGCAGACAACTGGTTAATTTATTAATTGCATGCACAGTGCTAGGTCTAGACCCCTGTTCCTTCTGCTCCAAAACCGCGGGCTTCTTGCTCTTTAACTAAAGAAGAATATCCTTACTTTGCAATTGTAATAGCTGTAGTCAGCTGACTCTCAACCTGGGATCAGTTGTAGTCTCTTTGAATCTGTTACCCATGGGTCCCCTACATGCACCCACTGCCGAGCAATCTGACTGTTTCCAGCAGGAGTTCAGCTCACTCTCAAGGTCCGTTCTGACTCTTGAGTCTGGTTATGTTCACTTGCCTCTTGTCCCTTGGCAGCACTCCCCAGGTCCCACCGCAGCTCACTGGATGCAAGGACCCCTTCAGTATCCTTCGTCCATATCAGGTTCATAATGCCAGTCTGCCCCAGACAAGGAGGGAGAGAAGGATGGGCTAGCAAGTGCCTCAGACTGAGCTCCCCTTGCTAGCAGTCCCTGGCAGCTTCCCTGCTCCTAGGAAGAAAACAAACCCAATCATCTAGTTTGTGTGGCCAGTCTCACCCTTTTAAACTCCACTTCTCCAAGCGGAGCCTGTTCTGCAGGTGCACAGGGCAGGAATGCTTGTTAGCTTATCAGTAAGATGGGGGCATGTCCATCACATAGTCCCTGTTGGCTAGCCACTAGAGGGCAACATTATATATACACCAAAACCCGGTACATTGCGCTATAGAACTGATAGAATGCAAACCTTGGATCTGACAACGGGAATTTTGGAGTTTGGATCCAGATTTGAACTTTGTGGCTCAGGCCCAACTCTAATAAACTCACGTTAAGTTCCTGTCTGTGCAGCTCTGCCAAGATATCAGAGTGGCCATCAACCAGCCAATACACAGGACTTCCAAAAGCCTTTACCACAGTTTATATAATTTATGAGGATGGAGATCTCTATGGCATTCAGTTCTCCTAGGCTCAATATTTAACGTGACCCTGGATATCTGACTGCAATGGCCTCCAAGACAGTTTGCATTGTGCATTAAAATGACTGCTCATCCTTTTGACTGTCAAATTGGATTCTTAATTAATTTTAATCTCTTATGAAAAAGATCTAGACCTGTGATACTCAGATTGACGCTTGCAAGCCACTCTTTAACGCGCCTCTTTGCAGCATGTGATATTGAAACACTGTGTGCTTTAATTATTAACCAATCTAAGTTATTAACCAATCAGGATGCTTTTACTATGTTATTAACCAATTGTAGTTGATAAAATAATAATACTTGGTCAGTCATTTTGCTGTGAGTATATATATATTTCCCTACCATACTGTTTAAATATTAATATGCTGTATAGTACTATAGTAAATGAAACAATGAATTCACACTACTGTGACTCTTTGGGTAATGTTGATTGCTAATTTGCCTCCTGAACCACTCTTTATCATTGATTTAGACATCCTTGGGGATGGCTTACTGAAGACATCCACTCAATTCACAGCAACCATCAAACTAGCACATCAAATGTTAGGTTGTGTTGACATGGGGATAGAGAACAATGCAGAAACTATTAGAATGATGTTCAACTGACTGATGGCGGAACCTCACCTTGTATACAATATTTGTTTTCAATGAACTACTCATCTAAAAAAGGATACAGCAGAAACAGAAAAAGTCCCAAGAAAGGCAACAAAAATGATTAGAGGCTACAACTGCGTGAATGTTTGCTATGAAATTTGAAAGTAAAGCTGTGTCTACACTAGGAAATTTTACAAAAAATTCCCACCACTGTTAGAACAGGCTCTGGATATTAGAACCAGCAGGAGCCCTCAGCCCTGATTCTCTTCTCACTTACACCAGTGTAAATCAAGAGTAACTCCTATGAAGTTAATGGAGGTATGCAGAGTTAAACCAGTGTAAGCAAGAGGAGAATAAACCACTGGTGTAGAAAAAGAGCTTCCAGAATTTTTACCACGTGTTAGTTAAACGTGCTGAATGGCTTCATTGAAACAGTTGAGAAAAATTGGTCTGGCTGAAGGAACTTGTCTGCACTTGGGCATGGGGCTACACCTGTTCAGCTAAACCTCTGGCAGAACCTAGTATTGATAAGGCTACAGTGAAACGTTTGGTTTCAGGTGTTATTACAAATTCAATGAAAACACTGCTGAGGTTTGCAAACTTTTTGAACAAACCTGGGCCCAGTTAAGGTTTTACATGCAAATCATATGAAATTTGCTGTTATAAAGGAGATCTCTAATTTCAACTACATTTTGTTTTGAAATTTTGAGTTAATTCACCACGTTCACTCAGATGTGAGTGAAACCCCCCAGATTGACAGTGAAGAACATGCACCTCCCCTTGTGAAATGAAACAGCCAAGTTCTGCACAGCACTGTTAGAGGCGAGCTAAGGATGGCATCCACATGAAGAGAGAATAAGGAGACATAGGGTAACATTTTCAAAAGTGCCTATGTGATTTAGGAGCATATATACCATTATTCAGGCTCCTAAGTCACTTACTTGCTTTTGAAAATTTTACTCTAGAAATGATTTGGAAAGAAGAAAACTAAGAAGAGATATGACAGAGCTATCTATAGAATACTGACTAGTATAAAGATGACCTGTCAAATTCTCCAATTTACCCTTTCCTGTGAGATGAGAACAAAATGGCACACAGTGAAACTGAAAGATAATGTTTTTGTACAAAAGATATATTTACTCTGTGGAACTCACAGCTGAGGAAATTACCAGGAGCTGAATTGACTGTGAAGATAATAATCAGAATAAAAGCCAGATGTAAACAGATGCAGTGAAGTGTTTCTGAATCAGCAGACAGCCTGAAGCAATAACTCTGAAAGGTGTGAACTGCCCGTGTCATCTGAAGCTCATGACAAAAGTGTAAATGTAAACATTGTCAACTATTTCATTATTTGATCAGTAGTTCAATTGTTCTACTGTTGATCAAATCATTCAAGAAAGGAGAGGGCCAATGATATTATGAAGATCACAGAGTCTCAGATGACAAGGGTACGGTTTGTGCGTGGGTTTAGGGGAGTATCACTACTCCAACTTCCCCTTCCCTCTCCCCCATTTTAACCCTTGGATTTTATGGAGGCAAATATCTTAGTAAGAGTCAAAAGAGAATACAACTAGCAACACCTGACTATAATTCACTATAAAATAAAAACGATAAAGGCGGTCAATCAATACTCAAGTTTTGGAGCAATGAAGACAAGAAGAAACGTTCCTCATTGGATGGTTGTACACAATAAGCCAGTGTTTCTCAAACCTGTTCCATCGCTTGTGCAGGGAAAGCCCCTGCCGGGCCGGGCCAGTTTGTTTACCAGCCTGATCAGTTTACCGGCTGATCGTGGTTCCCACTGGCCACGGTTCACCACAGCAGGCCAATGGGAGCTGCTGGAAGCAGCGGCCAGTAAGTCCCTCGGCCCACGCTGCTTCCAGCAGCTCCCATTGGCCTGGAGCAGTGAACAGTGTCAAGTGGGAGCCACGATCGGCTGGACCTGCGGATGGGGCAGGTAAACACACCGGCTCAGCCCACCAGGGGCTTTCCCTACACAAGCAGTGACCCCAGTTTGAGAAACACTGCAATAAGCCAAGTGAATTTATGTGAACTTCACATTTTCCTCCGAAGTTCCCAATATTTGCCACTTTCAAAGCTTGGAGGCTGAACTGGACTGGATGGACCAGTGATCTGTTCCATTATGCCAATTCCTAAATTCACCACCAGACCCTCTTTGTCTATGATTATAGTGATAGGCTGATACAGGAAGGAGGATGCTTCTAAATTTTGTGTTATTATATGTATGTTGCTCTTGCTCTGTTGTTTCCAGGGGAAGCGGATTGTCAGTGAGAAACGGAGTTCAGATGGCCTCCTTAGTCAAGGTGGGGACCCAGACCTGAGTGAGGAAGAGGTGGACCACCTGGTAGCTTTCCGGAAAGGGAGACGGATGCAGATTGCCTTTACCATGGACAACAAGGACAAAGTGAGTGCATTCCAGCAGCAGGCCAGTTGGAGATAGTGTTTTTTAGTAGTGTGGGAGTTATCAGGGCTAAAGCTGTCTGGCTATCCTAGCTCAGGAGACAAGGCCATAGGCCCTGATCCACGTTCCCACCTCAGTGATTCTAGCTCTAGCTATCTCCAGACTTATTCAGTTTTGACCTCAGCAGATTCTTCAACATGCTCCCCAAAGGAATCTCATATGATGCTTCTTTGGGGAAGGGCAGGCATTGCCATGTACTTGCCTTGTATTTAAGAAGGAAAGAATGCAAAAGTTATCATCATTTAGAGCCATGGGCCTCATGGACACCTAAAGCCAGCTTTCCACCCAGGGCCATGGTGTAGGATACGGTCAAAGAGCCCTATCCTAGACAAACAGACAGTACTACTTAAAAGTTAATTGGGGTGGGCAATATCCATGTCCAAAACAAACTGATGTCACCCGTGGGGCAGCCCATTTGATGATTTTGTTGAACCTTTTCGATTTTGGAAACACGGACCAAATACTCTATTGCAAACTCCTTCCTCTCAAAAATGATGTATTTCAATACAACAGAATACACAGCCAAGGAAGAGTTTGCCTCCAACACCCAGTGCTCAGGATCATGAAAGATAACAAGAGAAAACATAAAGCTAAAATACACAAAACAAGGTTGTACATAAGGGTCAAAGGCAATTTCCCTCAGTGGGACTGCAGCCAAAGTGTGCTGCTAATTGCTTAGGGTATTCTCCAGCTTTTTCTCCTCCCCACTGAGAGTTTGACTAGAGATACAGGACCCTACTATCTGTTTCCCTATGGTCACTTTACAAAGAACCAGATAAGTCAGCAGATTGAGCAATCATTGAATACTCAGCAGTGCAGGGGGTTTCCATGGTAGCACAGAGCTAGTGTAATAGTTCTACAACACAGCCCCTGCCAAAGGGGAATTGTCAGGACATGTTTGGGGGATAGGGGATGTAGCCTGTGCACCAGTGTGCTGTGGCTATTCTTGCCTGCTCAAACAGCCCTTGGAGTAATTGAAAACCAATGTATATATTAGAGCAACCTCAAGGCTGCTCTATCTTATGCCACAGGGATTGGTGAAAGCCATGTTTCCTCTCCCCCTATTCCTGCCCAAAGTGTATCTCCTGAAGATCTAATAATCAGAGCCCTAACGTTTGAGAAAAGGGAGCTGCATTCACAACGCTCTATCTCCTCCCCATTCAATGCTCTACCTGCTACCTACAAGCTACACTTTGCCATAGTTAAAGCTAAACAGAGGACACTTAGAAAATTAGTAGGAATTTTGGGGGGGCATGCTCAGTAGGGATCAGTGCTGCTTTTTAAAGGGAGCCTGCCTTCAAATTTTCCTCTTCCAAAATGTAAATATGTGCTGCAATTCAGTTTTCAGGCAGACTCAGGAGAAAGTCCATAACAGCCCAAAAGGCTTGGTTTTCCCACCCCTCAAATAACTTTCTAATCACACAGTTCTACCACACTTTAAAGACAATGTTCCCAATTAACTTACCTAACTGGGTATCCCAGGGAGAGGAGCCAACATTTCCCTGTCACTGCCTCCTATTCCCCATTTGCAAATGGCCACAGTGTATTCAGTGGACTTTGTCAAAATTTAATCCAGTAATCCCCAATTAATGCTTCTCTGCAAACACTCAGCCTGTGCTGTCCTCCGACACAAGTGTTCATGTTTGAATTTTGAAATTGAAGCAAGTGGTCTGGGTAGGGAAGGAGAGAGAAATTGCACTCCTGCATTCTGGTGGACACATGCGCACGAAGGGGTGGCCATAAAAAATGACAAAGTGGGTGCCATTATCCACCCTGAGAAGAATTCCACAAAGTCATTTGGTCACATTCACCGCTTCGCTGTGCAGCAGCAAAGTGTCAAATGCATAGGATGGATGCAGAAAAAACAAAACTGGAGCTTAATATAAAAGAGTCTAAATACTGCACTTAGTGTACAGAAGCAAGAAGTACATCACTAAGCAGCGTTTAAGAGTCTGAAGGCAATGAAAAGGAAGAAATAAGAATGTTGTATGATTTCACCATCTCCTTATTGGTGGATTAGTGCAGCCAGGCTGAGTCCTGGACTAATGACACTGTCATGAGCTCACTTTAATAAAAAAGCCACCTCTATTTATTACTGGCAGAGAGTACAGAGGTAGCGCCCCTTCTGCTGTTGGTACAAAGAGCTTCATTCTCTCCCCAGGCAGAGAGTTCTCAGAGTTACTTTCTGAGACAGGCATCCTGCCCCTGCACAAAGAGCCATGCTCTTTAGGAGATGTCTGTGGATACGCTAAAAAACACCCAGTCACTCAGCCAGCAAGCAAACAAGGAGCTACCATTCTGACCCTCAGAGAAGGCAGAGTGGAACTGAGAAAGTGAAGGTTCTAACAGAAACCACTGGAGACCAGATTCTCAAACCTTGTGCTCATTTTAGTTAAATAGGTTTTTTAAAAATGTTTTTCTAGATTGACTAGTTGTTAAATCAGCCATAATATAAAAAAGGTGATTGAGCTGACCTCTGAAACCCTAATTTCCAATAGTTATTAGCTGAACCTCAATATTCTACATTCCAATCCACCTCATGAGATTGGCCCACCTATTGGGAAATACAACGCTGTCTCCTCTACCTTGTTAATTATTAGTATTAAATTTGTAACGTGGTAGTACCTGGAGGCCCAGGCCCATTGTGCTGGACACTATACTGACATACCACAAAAAGATGGTTCCTGTCACAGAGAGCTTAGAACCTAATGCTATGTGCGTACTGCAGCATGGTGTAGAATATGGGGGTGTGACTTGCAGCATGCACCAAAGTGCTGTGCTGCAACTGCCCTATATGGATGCTGCTAGCATGAACTACAAGTCATCCTCTTCAAACAGGACTATGTTAATGTGAACTAAGCACCTATTAGTTCACACCAGCAGCATCCCCACACGGCAGTTACAGCACAGCACTCTTTTGGGTGCAGCAATTCTCACCCCTGTAGTAGTCGAAATTGCAAGGGCATGTAGACAAGCCCTAAGTATGAGATGAGAGACAACAGATTGCTCTGGGTGTGTCTACACTGCAATTAAAAACCCGCAGCTGGCCCGTGCCAGTGAACATGACCTATGAAGGAAGGCTGAAAGAATTGGGTTTGTTTAGTTTGGAAAAGAGAAGACTGAGAGGGGACATGATAGCAGTTTTCAGGTATCTAAAGGGGTGTCATCAGGAGGAGGGAGAAAACTTGTTCACCTTAGCCTCGAAGGACAGAACAAGAAGCAATGGGCTTAAACTGCAGCAAGGGAGATTTAGGTTGGACATTAGGAAAAAGTTCCTAACTGTCAGGGTAGTTAAACACTGGAATAAATTGCCTAGGGAGGTTGTGGAATCTCCATCTCTGGAGATATTTAAGAGTAGGTTAGATAAATGTCTATCAGGGATGGTCTAGACAGTATTTGGTCCTGCCATGAGGGCAGCGGACTGGACTCGATGACCTCTCGAGGTCCCTTCCAGTCCTAGAATCTATGAATCTATGACTCAGGTTGCAGGACTGTTTAGTTGCAGTGTAGTCTTCTGGGCTCAGGCTGGAGCCTGAGTTCTGGGACCCTCCCACCTTGCAGGGTCCTAGAGCCTAGGCTCCAGTCCAAGCCCAGAAGTCTACACGGCAATGAAACAGCCCCACAGCCCACACCTTGTGAGGCCGTGTCAGCTGGCATGGGTCAGCTGTGGGTGTCTAATTGCAGTGTAGACATACCCAAAGGGAACACAAGGTACTATTGAGACAACTGCTTGATAAGCAGTACTCAGTCACAAGCAGCCTAGAACCAGTGAGTCACGGATTTGGATACAGCATCATAAAGTATCAGAGGGATAGCCGTGTTAGTCTGGATCTGTAAAAAGTGACAAAGAGTCCTGTGGCACCTTATAGACTAACAGCAGTACTGGAGCGTAAGCTTTCGTGGGTGAATACCCACTTTGTCAGACACATGGTTAAAGTGTGTAGCGTCGATGGGACCTAACCAAGCCCAGTCTGAGGGATATGCGAAGGTTCCTCACTATGCTACAGATGTTAAACGTGGTAACTAGAATCAGTTAGACATGCAGTGCAGATGGAGCCTAAAATGACAGCTGCCCCTTGTCCACCTGCAGTTCAGCTTGCACCTGTTACACCTAGAAACATTTTCTGAAATGGTTTTGTCCAGCTTACACTGTCACTTCAGTCATTTCTGTTACAGATTTGGGAGGGAGTATTGTCAGCAATGCATTCATTTACTAGTGCTGACAGGATTCTGAAAAGCCAAAGACAGATACATCTGTCTCTCCCACCGATTAACCTCCCTCCTGAGAGCACTGGTATGCATCAGGCTAATTAATAGTAAGAACATAGGAATGGATTCATTAATATTTTTTGGTCTGACTATCTCAGAGTAGTTCACAGAGGTGAATAAGTACATTAACCCATTTTACAGATGGGGAAAATGAAGCACAGAAAGTTTCAGTGACTTGTCCAAAGCCACAGAGAAAGTCTGTGACATAATCAGGTTCCAATGACTAGGGTGCTAGTCTGGAACTCAGGAGATTTGCCTTCAATTCCCTGCTCTCCACAGACTTCTTGGGTGATCCCAGGCAAGTTATTTTCTCTCTCTGTCAGTAAGTTGGGGATAATAGCACTTCCCTACCTCACAGGAGCACTGTGATGATAAATACATCACAGAGTGTGAGGTGCTCAGATCCTATACTAATGGGGATGGTTTAACTACCTCAGGGATTGAGAAGAGAATCCTGATTGGCAGTCCCTGTTTCTAGGCTTTAGAAACACTGCATCCTCCTGTACCACACAGCCCAGGCGGGAGGCACAGGGCTGGCTTTGTGCTTGAAGGGGCAGCTGCATTATTTGCGTTCTCTAGTGGAGATTAAATGTAGCTTTGAACTGCGCTCTAGCAGCCTGAGATTGACAGAGCCTTGGCTATATTCTGCTGATGCAGGGAGGCAATTAACTCAAGCACTGCACAATTCAATCCGCCTTTTCAGGAGGCACTGATTCAGCAGCAGCTCTTGCACTCTGCCCTCTTCTCAGCGTGGTATCCACAGGAAGAAAGCTTATCTCTGTGCTGTCGACACTGTGCTGCATGCCATGAGTGGGGCCATGGGAGGGTCTTACACAGTAAGATGGGCAGGTCTGTTCCTTTTCGCCTGCACAGCTCGGGGTGTAGAATGGTTGACAGGACAGCAGGGAGCACAAAGAGGCAATGAAATTGAGATTGTAAATCATGCTGGGAGAGTTGGTAAGCACGGCTGGCAGAATCGCTTAGCTCTCACGGGCAGTGCCTGCCTTTGCGTTTCCATAACACCATGCCGTTTGTCCTTGAGCCCGGGAGCCACTCCACCTCACAGCATGAAATAGATATTGGGATTGCTGAAGCATTTTAAATAGTGCTTTTTGCTATAAAGAGCTTTTGTTTTAATTTGAGTGTGACAGAGCTCCCAACTTTCCCTACTCCTCACACAAGGGAGAATTGTTCACATTAAAAGAGGGGGGTGCCCAGAGCTAGAGAGTGGTAAAGAAGAAGGGGCCCCTTTCTATTTAGGGCCTAATCCTGCTCCTACTGACATCATTGCAAGGCTTGCACTGAGTCTATGATTATGTGATTTGTGCTTTTAAAAAAATATCATAAACACCATCCCCCCCTCCCACCGATTATATTCCTTTCTCTCTTCTTCTTCCCTTGCACATGCTTCCCTCCTGCCTGGTCTTCCTATTCCCCTGCACCAGCTGCCACAGCCCTGGTCCCCTGCTTTTATGCACTTGCCCATGCTGGCCTGCCATGTGGTCTCCCTGCTCCCTGGCACATTCTGCAGGACAATCTTGTCCTTGGTTCCCTTCTCTTCTGTTCCACTGGCAGCTTCTGGGGGATGGCTGGTACCGCCACACGTACTGCTGGCTCTAGTCCTCGAGGAGTAGACTGTTTCTTTTCCCCCTTTTTCTCCTATGCAGAAGCAGTCAGTAGTGGAGGCAACTAAGTTGGCTCTTCCATTTCATTTCCAGATGCTTCTGCAGACACTCAGTCTCTTCATAGGAAGCTTCTTACCACTGTTTCTCAACCTGGGGATGGACCATCCTAAGGGACAAGAGGGTAATTCTGCTTCTATTCCCATTCAGTCCAGGGCTTTTTAGTGAGATTACTAGCAAGGATGCTAATCCACACCAATTGTGAAAGTGGCTTTTGTGGTGTGAATGCCTGTCCACAAGGAACTGAACTGAGCTGCTGTCTCAATATACAGGCAGCCGAACAGACGGTGATTACTGCCAGCAATTACCAGCCTCATCTAGATTGGCAATGATGACCTATAAGCAAAAGGCTCTCCCCTTCTCTTCCATATCCCCTTGTCCTGAGCCATCCAGTCTGTCCAGGCTAACAATTTCCACATTCACTCAGCCCTGGCTACACATGCTGTCCTCCTTCACTCTCTTGCACATTAACAGATCAATTCATTCCTTGCTCACTCTTTAACACCCAGGGTCTTCCTCCCTCAGACAGAGGCAGCGCTGTGTGGGGTGGCTTGGACTGTCTAGAATGCCTTGTGGATGGCTCAACAGCTTTGACACCCTGTCTTGAGCTATCCAGACACTTGGTCCTTTTCCTTTCTCTGGTGGCTGTGGTGTAGGAGTTGCTTTCAGATCTCCAGGCTCTCTTTTAGACGCGAGTTTGCATGAAGCCTGTTGACATTTTGCTGGATTGAGCAAGTGACTAGAACCTTACCCAACCTATCACAGGGTTGTATCCAACATTTTAAGAATCAATATGGGTGTAAAGTGCTTATCTTGTCTCTCCTCCCAGAGAGCCGTGGGGTTGTGAGACAACAACCCCTCTGGGCCACATGTGGCATAGCAGAAATCTTCATCTCTTGTAAGTTTTTCCTTAAACAAAGACCAAACAGCACCTTTCATGCAGAATCATGTTGTCTTTTAGAATAACAAACCACAAAAGTACAAAAGTAAAGTGTCCATGAGAGAGCAGGATGTGATCGTGTTTCCTCCCTAGTAGGCTGCAGCAGCTTTGCCTCTCAAAATGTCTGCCTGGCTCTGCAGACAGTAGAGTTCTTAGAGATTTAAAGGTGCAGCACTTAGAAAGCAAACGCAGAACACTTACAGAGCTAACTAGACCACAGGCTCCAACTTAGAAATGATGGCATAAAATTAAGAAGCCACATTCATAAACCTTTCACTCCCACTCACTGTTGCCATGACAGACCACAGGATCTCCGTTTTGGCCTCCCCACGCTGCTGCTCTCACTGACAGGTTGCAGCCGGGGAACCCACCAAAAGCCAATCGGGCACTAATATGCTTTTCCCTCTTGGGTCATGAGTGAGGTAGTGCTGTGCCTGTCAGCCTGAGAATGGGGCAGCAGCATGGGAAGGCTGAGCATGCCAGTGCCCTCCTGTGGTCTGGAGGTGGACATGGCTCCCGTGATTTTTCATCAACTGCAATCTGGAGCTGAAGTGCAAGATTTCTGGTGGTGAGTTAAGTAGCTTTACCATGGTAACTGCCTAAGAGCCCACAGTTTAGAAAAGGTATAGGACTGGATCCCACCCTCAGGATCTGTGCATGGAATGGACGCTGCATGCAATTCTCCCCGCCATACAGAAGGAGAAATTAGCTGCCTCACTGAAAGCTCTCGATGGTGTCTGAGGATACCCAAGTGATGAGGCCTTGGGAACTGGCTTTGGAGGACCCACATTTCTCACACCTTCATTTCCTGCCTCCAGCAGAGACAACAGAGAAAAAATTGAGTCAAAAGCCATAGTCCTGTTCCTACAGAACACTCTCTGTCCCTCTGAGCTGAGCTGGAGCACTGGGGAGCTGGAGTAGGGGACCCAGAGCCCATGAAGAAGCACTGGGACTCCATGGAGCTGGCCCTGTGCATCAAGCATATGCCTGAGCTCAGAGTGGACATCAGAGTTCCTGATCCCTGTGCAGATGTTTCCACAATGGAACATGATCTGGTCTGCTTGGAGGAGTGGAGCCCTTTGTCCCTGGAAACTTTGAGAATTCAGCTCTGCTTTACCCTGCATGCAGAGACAGAAATGAAATCAAACATGGCTTCCACTCCCACAGAAACCAATAAAATCAATTCCCCCAGCTTTTGTAGGAACTAAAGAGCAGCCATGTTTTCCCCTCCCCTTGCTGTCTGTATCCATGACTTTCCCCTGGTTGCAGAATTCTGATTATTATCAGTAGGGGTGAGGGCAAGTCTCACTGGCTGTGTGTTTGGTAGCAGTTTTCCTAAGAGGCCCCTCTATGCTCCGGCATTTTTCATGGCTATGTTTCAGGAGAATCATTTTATGCATTAGAGCTGTGAGCCAGCACACCGGAACCACTGGAGCATGCCTGTTAATTAACATCTTACATCTTGCAAACAGACAGGTAGGTATGTGACTTCTGGGTGTTTTACACTGCCTATTTATTAACAGTGTTTCCCTAGGTAATATATCACTAGTGAAGCCATTTCCAGTCTGGAGATGGATGAACTGCCCTCACTGGCTCAGCTATACGTGTCAGAATATATGTCACCCCTCCCCACAACAGAGAAAAACCCACTGCCAAGAAGAGAAGGAGAGAGAAAGTGTTTCATTTGACACTGCAGATGTGGTTGTCCAAAGAACTCAGCCCCCATATGGGCATCACAGTAGGTGGTCAGAAAAAATAATTCACCTATGCTGAGCTTTTTTGAAAATCTGGCTCCAGTTGTGGGTGCTGAGCACTTGGAAATCTGGCTCTGAGCTCCTTTGAAAATCTAGCTCAACATAACTAGGGTCTGCTGCTTTTACTCACATGGACTAGCACCTTCCTCTGCAGTTACTCCCATTCATTTTAGTGAGACTACCTGTGAAGTAAGAATAGCAAATCTGACCCTAAAGAGAAACCATATTAATGTATCTCCTCCAACCAGGATCTGCAGATGGCATCTGCTTGATTGAGTCATGTGATTTATCATCTTCATTTTGAAAAAAAAATTCAATGAGATGGTCTAGATCCCAGAATGAACTCATTTAATCTTACCTACCTGTGGAGATCTTACTAAGTGTGGGATTTGCATGTACTGTGTCAGTGGCAGCATTTGAAAACGAGGCTTCTCGAGTAATACTAGCCTGAAAGATCCCAAACAAAACTAGGGCGTGGTCGTTCAGTTGCCTGTCCTCTTCCTCCTGCAAGGAGGTCCCACTGAAGTCAAATGGACTCTGTGAAGGAGCAAAGTTCAAGCATGCAGATCCTTTGGCAGAACTGGGCTCCTAGAAAGGAGCAGACGCATGACTCTCGCTCCTATCCCTTCCTCTGGAGAACAGCATTTCTTCTGAAAGCCAACCCTCAGAAATACCAATGCTGCCATCAACATCTATGTGACAATTCCTACTTGGGGCATAGGCTTGAGAGGCAGCATGATCTGGTGATCCGAGCACAGATCCAGGCTTGAGCGCAGGGATTTCTGATCCTGGTGCAGTGATTGTCTCACTGTTGGGTGTTAACCTTTCTGTGCCTCAGTTTCCCCATGTGTGGAAGGGCAATAACATTATTCACTTCACAGGGGCATTGTGTGGAGCAGGAAGTTAAGGTTCGTAGAGTGCTTTTAAAATAAAGTGTTATGTCAGTGCCAAGTGTCGGTAGCACACAGAAGATTCTGGCTAGAGTTTTTATTGCATCCAAGGACATGCAAATGCCCTCTCTGTGGCTGGATTTGCGTAATCATGTTTGGTGCTGAATCAAAGGGAAAGGTTTGGCAGCACGGGAAGCTTTCAAGCTAGAGTGGTCAGACAGAGGCAGTGATGGTGGCAAGGTTGAATTAAGGCAGTCTGGGGCTTTAGGCACAACCCATATGGACCCCTCATGCCCCTCCCCCACAATGTTGTAGCACTGCTCCTCCTTGGGTCAGCAGCATCCATGAGTGGGGCAGTTTACTTCTCTTGGAGCTACAGGTTCAAGCTGTCTGCAGACTCAGGCAGGCATCAGTCACACTTGAGACACATTTTCAAGCTTCACCTTGCATCCCTGAGAGATAGAATCATAGAAGATTAGGGTTGGAAGGGACCTCAGAAGATTGTCCAGTCCAACCCCCTGCTCGAAGCAGGACCAATCCCCAGACAGATTTTTACCCCAGTTCCCTAAATGCTCCCCTCAAAGATTGAACTCACAACCCTGGGTTTAGCAGGCTAATACTCAAGCCACTGAGCTATCCCTCATCATCATTTTAAAAGCTGAGATTCTGATCTCTTCATGTGAGTTTGGGAACTGGTATGCTAAGTGTAAGGCCAATGGGATGCCTACGCCTTAATCTGGCCATAAGTGGTAGATCCTGTGCAACACCAGAAATGTAAACTGCAGATCATTGCTGTGTCCCCAGATACTCAGGGCTTCTTGAATCAGAGTCCTGATACTGAAATAACTCTGTCAGCACTGAGTAAGTATTCACATAGTACTCTAACTAGCTAACCTCCTCTCTTACCATACCGCCCCCAGGATGGCTTCTCTGAGAGCAGAGTCTTTTCCAAAACAGCACACGGAACACCTTCTTCATTCACCTGCACGTCCACCAGTGTAATATACACCATCATATGCCAGCAATGCCCCTCTGCTATGTACATCGGCCAAACTGGACAGTC
>NC_133772.1:92629549-92793462 GCF_003597395.2 Chelonoidis abingdonii
TTTCACACCTCAACTGCTAGAACAGGGCCTCATCCTCCCTGATTGAACTAACCTCGTTATCTCTAGCTTGCTTCTTGCTTGCATATATATACCTGCCCCTGGAGATTTCCACTACATGCATATGACAAAGTGGGTATTCACCCATGAAAGTTCATGCTCCAAAACGTCTGTTAGTCTATAAGGTGCCACAGGATTCTTTGCTGCTTTTACATCTTCCTATTGTTATTTCTGAGTGTCTTTTTAAAACTCTGTTAGCCAGTTCTGATCCCACTTGCCCTGATTGTGCTGTGTAACTCCAAGTAATCTCAGTTAAGATGCTCCTGATTCTATGTGCTACAGAAACTTGTGGAGATAGATTCACTGGAATGCCATGTGATTTTCATCAGCATAATGAAAGCAGAATCAGGCCCTATAGTTTCAACATTTTGATTAATTCCTCATCACCCTTTGCCTTGTTTCAGTAATACCCTTTATGGCATCTAAGAGTTTTGATATTTGGCTAAAAATCACACTAAGCAACAATAAGATTCCTGTTTTCAGATCTGACCTGACTTCACAGAGTTCTCATTTCCAAGCTATTTGTGCTGTGAATTTGCTCTTTGTATTTTTGTTTTCCTTTGATGTGCAAAGCTCAGGTGAGCTAATGGCCTCAGGCCCACACGCATCTTTCCAATAACACTCCCATAGGGGGAGGGTTGGGTGCAATTTTAGAAATCCCTTGGTTATGATTTTGCCTTTTGCTGTGCCACTCCCGAGGGGGTTGTTGGTCTCCCTGCTGCAAAATAACAAGTTGCTGGATCCACATGGAATTTGTGCAGTCAGCCCCCACGCGGCCATGTATGGTTACAAAACTGGAGGTGACAGCAGTGATAAATGCTGTGTCATTTGGCAGCAAAATGTGCGGAAGATCATGTGATGCAGCAGCAATCAGTGGGCAGCAGAGGCAGCTCAAGTAGAGATACAGCAGCCCCTGTGGGCAGTATACAGAGCAAGATGTTGTGGCTGTGCCATTGTCATCAGACCAGTGGGGTTTGCTGCAGTTTCTTCAGTTGATGGGTCACCTACTGGAGCTGCTTTTTCATCTCATTGGCAGTTCTCCATTCCAAATGCTGGTTGGTAAGAATGAAGCAGTGATCCAGGGATCCCACAGTTTGTGTAATTCTCCAGTGAGGGGATGCAGGACCATTCCCAGTTAGGCTGCAGGCAGGGTCTCATAGCAAAGAGCAGATACAGGTGAGGAGCCTTTACCTTCCTGAGCCCAAGGGGTTCAGGGCTTGTCTACCCGAGGAAGTTATTCTGGAATAAGACAGGGGGTGGATTTAAAGCAGTAGAGTGTTCCAGAGTAGCTCCCCATGTGGACAGTTTTGCTCTGGAATAGCTCCAGCACTTTAAATTCACACTTTACCTTGTTCTAGAATAAGTGTAGACAAGCCCTCAGCTTGTCCCAGCCATTCACGCGATTGCTGTTTATAATAGTGGGGTCTGAGGAGCAGGGCTGGCTCTGGCTTTTTTGCCGCCCCAAGCAAAAAAAAAAACAAAAAAACCTGCAGGGCAGCTGGAGCAGCAAAGCAAAAAAAAAAAACCTGTGGGGCAGCTGAAATGGTGAAGCTAAAAAAAAAAAAACCCTGCGGGGTGGCCGGAGCTAGGGTGCAAACTTTCAACAGACGTGCCCTGTGCAGTGGGAGTGTGCGCCCCGGCTAGCAGGGGTGAGCGGGCGGGAGTGGGGGGGGAGAAAGAGAAGGAGGGTGGCCAGGGCTTCCTCCAGCCAGGGCGCTCACCTCTCGGCCCCTCCTGCCGCGCCACCTGCCGGGAGGGCTCCACACCGCTCCAGTCAGCGGGGAGGGAAGGATGCGGGCTGCTGGGCTTGCTGCAGACCTAGCACCGGCTGAGGCAGATGGAACGCGCAGCAGGCTCTCAGCAGGGTGCTCCCCTCCTCTGCACCATCGCCCCCTACAGGGCGGCCAGAGCGGTGGTGGAATGCCGCCTCTTAGAATCTGCTGTCCCAAGCACGACTTGCTTGGCTGGTGCCTGGAGTCGGCCCTGCTGAGGAGTTGAAGGGTAGGAAGAATAGGAGAGGCGCATCCAACAAGCACAATCTCTTTCCTGCCTGCCATTCCCATTTTATTTGAAAGGCGCAATAGATTAACATTGAAAGAAATTGACACATGAGGGCCGATGGTTTTCACTCTCCCTGCTCCTCTGAAAAGTGGGTGCTAGCCTCCCTTTGCTGTATACTGTGCTCCTGTCATGAGCTTCTGTGAGCGTGACACACACAGTTGTACACTCTATGGTTCTGTGACTGCACCTGAGTGTTTTTCTGAAAGTTTTCCCCTTTCTCCCCTCTCCCTCCCCCCCCCCCCCGCTGTATGTTCCTGCTGCTGCCTGGAGGCATTAAGAAAGTCATGCAATTCCCTACCTTACTGCCTCCCCACCAAATGTACTCTCTCAATGGCACTAGCAGTATGTTTATACATCATGAAGTTTCCAGGCTCTGATTGTCCCTGGAGTAGGTTTCAGGAAACAGCACTGGATCTCACTATCAAGCTAGAGTTGTGAACAAGCAATGTGGAAAAGCTTGTGCTCCTACCGGAGGTTACTAGCTGCTCCATCGGTGTCTCTTGCAAGTAACACTGCACCAAGTGACACTCCAATTTGCTTTGGAGAAGGGCACGTTTCTGCCTTCCTAGTTAAAAATAAAGCACAAGTTCTGCAGTCCACAAGAGAGGGAAGAGTGTATGGGGAAGGAAAGGGGTAGGGGAGCCTCAGGACTGCACTGGGGCCAACCGGAGCAAGTGACAACCAGTGATCAAAGAGAACCAGGTGGGGGTGGAAGGGCACCACAAAAACAAAATGTCACACTGAAAGGAACCAGCAGGAACTGCATCCCCAGAAAGACAGTCCGAGAGTCAGGAGCCATGAATTCAATTCAATCTCTACCACAGACTTCCTTTGTGCCCTTGGGCAAGTCATTTACCTATTCCTGCTTCAGCCCCCTGGTTTCTGATGATAATAATCAGTGATACAGTTAACATACAGATAATGATACAGTTCAAGATAGTGTAGATGGGACCTAATTGTGTCTTGCTAAGCGTGTTAGAGAGCTGGACTCTCAAGACTTTAGCCTGGATACAGGGACATGGGCACATCCTATTAGGAGTGCTAGTGCCAATGTAGGTTCCAGGCCTGTAGTTTGGTCTAAAATAGTATTTTAATTTGCTTGCCTGTTTGATTTTTAATATATATACTTACTTACTAATATGGGTGAACAAAGGGATCCTTAATGAGGACAAAGCCAGACACTATATACGTTGTCTTTGCCTAAGCCAAATGGGTTTGTTAGTATAATAGGAAGAAATAAAAGCAGTGAAAGCATTACTGGGCATGGTGGAAGTGTAATATATAAATGTACACTTAAAAACTGTCTCAACTCCTTATCTCAAGGCAAGGTCAAGCAACCAGTCAGAAGGGGCAAGGGGGGTTGGGGTGAAAGGTAAAACACTAAAAGATGAAAAAAATGCTTGCCCCTGACCATAGCACAACCTCACTCCTTACCCCTCCCCTGGGGTACACAAGGAGTGGAATAAAGACCCCAGACCTTTTTAATATATATACTTTCTGCCTGGAGGCAAAACCAAATGGGATTTCTCAGGAGACAATAGGCAAAGAGAAGATGCACTGAGTCAAACCGGGAAAACGGGGCACCCAGACGCAAGGAGGACAGCAGCAAAAGGGGACACATTCCCATTGGGGGAGAGGGATAGCTCAGTGGGAGTGCAGAACACACATTCCTGTCACAGGGGGAGAGATAGCTCAGTGGTTTGAGCATTGGCCTGCTAAACCCAGGCTTGTGAGTTCAGTCCTTGATGGCCCATTTAGGGAACTGGGGTAAAAATCTGTCTGGGGAGTGGTCCTGCTTTGAGCACAGGGTTGGAGTAGATGACCTTCTGAGGTCCCTTCCAACCCTCATTTTCTATGACCATAAGTTGTAAGGGGTGGAACTGTGGGTGTGCATTACAGGTATAATTATGCCCCCTAAGAAGAGGGAAGTTGGAAACACTGGAAAACAAGGCTCAGTTATGGGACACAGGTTTACTGAAAACTAACCCTAATAAACATAGCATTGCCTGCACTTCAAACTTCTGGTCATCTGCTTTCTGTCTGCATAACAAGAACCAGGAAAAAGACACCTCAACTTTACCATAACAACATTTAACCAGGTTGCAATTGGTTCCCTGACTCCACTACAGAGCCTCAAGGCTATTTAGGCACCTAACCCCAACTGAAATGCCTTTGAGGATCTGGTTTTCGGTGCTTTAAGATTTCTCCAGATCAGCTTTCCTCTTTGGCAGCATGGTGGAGTAGAGAGATCAACGGGAATGTGTCCCCTTTTGCTGCTGTCCTTCTTGCGTCTTGGTGCCCCCTGTTTTCCCTTGCTAGTGCCGGTTTGACTCAGTGCATCTTCTGTTCGCCTTTTGTCTCCTGAGAAATTCCGTTTGGTTTTGCACAGCTGCTCAAAGGCCTGGCACTAGTTCCTCACTCTAGAGTCCATGCACAATTGTAAATCGTGTCTCTTCTGTATCCCTACAGGTGGATGAAAGGAGAACAGTGGAGAGGAGGCGATCAGACACTGATAAGTATTCAGAGAGTGAACACAACATAAAGGTGAGAGGGGTCATTGGTGCTGATTGGTGTTCATGCAAAGGGGGTGGTGATGTAGTGAACTGTAGGTCCTGATTGTCAGAGGGACTGACCATCCACAGCTGCCACTGAAGTTAATGGGAGCTTTGGGTGCTCAGCCTCGCTGGCAATCAGCCCTCACGGCATTCTTGGTAGTGCCTGTCTTCATTGAAATAGTGACTGCTCAGGTTGCCTTGAGTATGGAGTGGTACAGGGAATCCTCTCTCTGACTGCCTCTTTCACCACTCACCAGCCCCATCCCAAAGGAATGGACAAGCTAGTTCATAAAACTATAGACCTTAGAGATGGAAAAGATGAACCGAGTCACCTGGCCCATCCCCCCATTGATGGAGGATTGTGTCCCAGGGTATTATCCAGAGCTTTATCCCGGCTGGCTATAAATTACATGATCATGAGGAAAAATGCGAACTACTGAAGAACTGACATGCCTTTTAACTGTGTGGGTTGTTTGGGAGCATTAGTGCTGGAGCAGTTGTTAGCCTGCTATGCAGGGCCCAAAGTACCTTCTCTCCAGTCACCAAAGGTTCTCCTTGCCTTTGTCCCTCTGCTGTGCCCAGTTCTCTGTGACGATGGGCAAAGTATAAATGCCTAGACCGACAGAAAGGTCCTGAAGCACGCAGCTTTGAGATGGCCACCCCAGTAGAGGTTGGCTGCAGAGTGACATATAAAGAATCTCCAAATCGCGCCTAAGTCCTTTTCCTTAGTGATAAGCAAAACTACACATTTTTACTGCACCAGCCAGTTTGACTTCAGCTCCATGACCTGAGATTCCTCCGAAGAGTTGTACCTGGAAATAAAGCAACATTTCCTAATTTTCCTTCTGCTCAGTCGGAAGGTCCTTTTGCCACGTCTTGATGCCTTTGGCCCTTCTCCTCATGGTCTTTTCTTTGTGATCACACTCACCTCAGGCTGTGTGAAATGGAAATCCAGTGAGGGTTGAATCCTATCTCGGTGCTGTTCAGTAGAAGGGCCAGCAGAGGGTACTCTAAGAACAGCATGACCATAAACAGGTGATCATCATCTTTTCACAGAGGCAGGGAACAAAAGGCAGAGGTGGCTGTCTAAGCCTAGCATGCCAGTGCTGCTGCCAGAATGCTTGCTCAGCCCCAGGACGAGTGCCATTGCATTAGCTGTTTTCTCTGTGGCTATCATTTGCTTGTGGGTTGAAAGATTCAGGCTGCATTAGCCACAGTCCCTTGCTTTAGCAGGAGCTGTACAGGGTTGTGGTAAATTAAAGTTTGTGCCTTCCTGCTGGCTGTTTAATGCAAACCCTGGAGGAAGCACTGGCTCCCCTGATAACAGACACTCTTAATTAATGGAGCACAAATTGAATAGCCCCCATCCCCATGCGATTCATTAGAAGAACACAGATGGGCTCCTAAGAATCAATCCCAGTTGCACCCAGCAGAGTGGCAGAGGGCTGCCTGATTGGACTCCCACTTGGTCCAGCTGACACAGCTGCGTCCAAGCTGAGCAGAGCCCTAGGTTGGTAAACAGCTCCTCACCCTTGCACTTCGCAGGCAGCAGATGTACATCTTCTCTTTATTTACCAGATAAACAGCACAGATACTCGGTGAGAAACATACCATCTGACAGCTGCAACGCCTCTGCCATTCACTGGGGCCATGGCTACACTTACATTTTTGCAACGTTGGTAGTTACAGCTGTGGTCGTACAGCTGTGTAGGGCCAGCGCTGCAGTGTGTCCACACTGACAGCGACCAGCGCTGAAGTATGTCCACACTTGCAGCATTTGCAGCGCTGTTGTGAGTGGTGCATTGTGGGCAGCTATCCCACAGAGCACCTTGTCCCATTTTGGCGCAGTGGGTTGTGGGAAGGGAACGGAAGGGTGCGGGTCATTCCGCTTCCTGTTCCAACAACTCGTGCTGCATCGCTTCCCTTTTGAGCCGTTTGGTGCCATTGTGAGTCTGCTGTGTGATTTCAGTAGGAAATGGAGCCCGAGCTGCTGAGGACTTTGCTGATGAATGTTGCCAGCACATCACGTCTGGCAGTTGAGCTATTCCTTATGCTCCAAAGTGACAGTGAGGAGAGCTCAGATGATGAAATAGATTCGGCTGACGCGCCTGACACTAAATTGCTTGTGGCAGTAACGGACGTGCTCAGCACCGGGAAATGCCGCTTTTTGGGCTCGGGAAAACAACCACTGAGTGGTGGATCACATTGTATGCAAGTCTGGAGACGAGACAGTGGCTGCAGAGAACTTTAGGAATGAGAAAGCCACTTTCATGGGACTTAGCTGAGCGCCCCCAACCTGCAGCGCAAGGACACAAACTGAGAGCTGCCCTGTCAGTGAGAAAGCGAGTGGCTATTGCAGTCGGAAGCTGGCAACTCCAGACACCTACCGATCGGTCGCAAACCAAGTGAGGTGGGAAAGTCGAAGTTGGAATAGTGGTGATGCAAGTTTGCAGGGCCATATATGTGCATCCTGCTAAGAAGAACCGTGACTCGGGGAAATGTGCAGGACATGTGGATGGCTTTGCACAAATGGGTTACCCTATCTGTGGAGAAGGCAATAGGATGGGACGCCATTCCATTCTGGCAACCACTCCCACCTGGCATCCGAGTACATTAATCAAAGTGTGTATTCTCTATGGTTCTCCAGGCGCTTGTGGATCACCGTGGGCATTTCACTGACATTACACAGGATGGCCTGAGGCTGAAATCAGCATCTTTCGGAACATGCATATCAGAAGGCAAGGCTAGGGACTTTCCCAGACCGGAAGATCACAGTGGGGAATCCTCGAATATGCCCATTGTTGATCACTTGAGACCCTCCTACCCGTTAAGCCTTGGCTCATGAAACCGTATCAGGGAAGACTTGACAGACAAGGACCGTGTCAACTACAGGCTAAGCCAGTGCAGAATGACCGGAGTGGTGCTTGGCCGTTTAAAGGGGAGATGGAAAGTCTGTACGGGAAGCTAAGACCATGGGGAAAGCAGCAATCCCAGGGATTAATACGCGGGCTATCCTCAATAATATTTTGAAGGGAAGGTGAAACCTTCAGTGACGATGGACTCCGAGGTTCAACGCCTGGAGGCTGAATTGCACAGCCAGAAGAGCAGGGCTACAAGAGAGGCGCCAGCAACTGCACAAGGATTAGGAATGCTTAAAGGAGCAATTTGAGGCGAAAGCCAACAGTAAGTTGGGTGCCTTCCACAGCATTAAGGCAGTGGTCAATGATTTGCAGTCCTATTTCACTTGTGGAACAGTAGTATACTTTCTGTAAAAAAAAACTGTTAAAAGACAAGAAAATCCTTTATAAAAATACAGTACATAAAACGGCAGGGGGTAGGGTGATAGACAGTAAAGTCAGAGGTTTGAATATTCCTTCCTGAGTGTTTGGCAATGCCTGCTGTGCTCAGATTAATATGTGCTGGGGCAGGGGTGTTGAGTGCATAGGGAGGGCCATAGTTATCAGGGCTGTAGGTGAACGTAGGTGTTTGGGGGCAGCTGTAGTGGTAAAAACCAGGATGCTGGAGAAGGGTGTTTGAGAACAATGGGCACAATGGGAACTTGGGAATGGAGTGAGAAGCGGCACGTAGTGCTCTGCCTGCATGTCTAGCATTGACTGCATGAGGTCTGTGTGCGTTCCATGATGCTAGCAGCCGATCGGTGCTCTCTTGAGCCATTTCTTTCTCTTGCAGCCTTCCCTTTTCTTGGCCCTCTTCCTTTTTCCTACTTTCCCTTCCCAGTCTGCAACTTTTATTATTGTGAATACAGATTCATAACTGCTTTCCACCATCTCCTCTTACTCTTCCTTGGTTTTCCTTAAGTTCGTAGTTTTCAGAATCTGGGCGTGATGGAGCAGTATCCAAGTCACTGTAAAAAAAACACAGGGAGATAAGTCCTTAGTACAGAGGATCATTGTTTAAGACTATTGTACATCGGTACACATTGCCAGCACAGCACATAGAGAACCAGCTCCAGAGAGACATGGTGATTTCCCTACACGCGGCCACAGGAGGGGGGAGCTGCTTGTCTTGCAATCCATGGTGTTCTGTGACTGGGGAAAGCAGAGAGAAGCTACAGGGAAATAGGAGTGAACCCTCCACCCACATCTGCCACAGCAGGTACTCAGAGCATCTGCACACACGGCGCACCTGGGAGGGGGGGTTGGGGTTGCCTTCACTCTGGAACCATGGGTTCTGTGACTGGGGAAAGCAGAGAGCAGCTACAGGGAATAGGAGGAACCCTCACCCACACTGCCACAGCAGGTACTCCTCAGAGGCCATCTGCACATGCGGCCACACGGGAAGGGGGGCGCTTGTCTCTCAATCCATGGTGGTGCTGGACTTGGGGAGAAGCAGAGAGCAGCTACAAGGAAATCAATGCGCTCCACATTCTAGGCAGCTCAGGCACAGCAGCCCCCCTGCTCCCAAACATCCACCTATAAAAGCTCTTCCGGGAACAGCTCCTGCTGTCTAACACCAAGGTCCACGCTGCGGAGGCTTACGCCTCCTGCGGAAAAATAGCTGCGGCGCATGACTCCTGGGACTTCCAAAACTCCTCAGTAGCCCCTCTCGGTCCTCTACACCCCCCTCTCTCCAGCCCTTGGAAAGCTGCCCGTGTCCTCGACTGGAATGGGGTTAATCCAAGTATCGCATCCAGCCCTTAAAACGGCAGTTGGGCCAGCACCTAGCGCGGTTTCCCTGACGTCTGTGCAGTAGCACTCCGCACCTTAACCTTAAACCCTGCACTGCACGCTCTGCACGATCATACCCCTGTATGCATTGACTTCGGATATCTGGCTGTAGTTACATAATTCACGCGGACGCAGCTGGCCTGAACGCTTCTCACCCCAAAACACTGAAGATCCTTCCAGCTTGCATGCTCCATGCGGGGCGCGCTTTGGGGCGGTGAGCATGCACTATGATGATGAATGATACCCACGCCTGCTGAGCAACAGGAAGGGAATTTAAAATCCGCGGGCATTTAAGGCGGGCACCTTCGAGCCCAGGGGCAGTGGAGGCGAAACGAGACCAGAGAGGCGAAAAGGTATGCTGGGATACCTACAACACCCTGGAGGCCAATACACGCACCTGGGTGATGCCACACCTGATGACCAGCGCTTGCAATCCAACCCAGTGCCTGGATTCGCTACACCCGTAGCAGACCAGGTGTACAGCCAGCGCTGCAGACAGGGAGTTGCAGCGCTGGCTGAGCTTTGTAAGTGTGGACACCGTGTAAGTTGCAGCGCTGTAACCCCCTCACCAGCGCTGCAACTTGCAAGTGTAGCCAAGGCCTGGAGCCACCAGCAATTTTGCTAGGGGATCCAGTGACAAGGTGGACGAGGGCTCTGGCCTTTCATCTCTGCACAGCCGAGATCAAGTCTTATTTTAGGTCTCCCATAGAAATTAATTTTCCAGATCTTGCCTAATCTTCATTTGTGTGTGCCAGGCATCAGGGCTGTCAGTCTCTGCTCAGGAGAGGTGTCGGGGTCATAGGTCAGGTCTGAGAGGTGCATTGGCAGCTGGGGAAGGTTGCACAGAGCCCTCCTGTAGCATGTATGGCTCACACTGCTGCTGCTGCTTCCTGCTCTCCGGAGCACTGAACTCGCTCACCAGCCATGGCATGCCCCTTGGGATGTGCATTAAGCAGTTAGGGGAGGGGCTGGAAGCTGCAGGGAGTGTTTCAGAACCGCCTTCTTCTCAGTCTAAGAACAAGCTTTCTAGGACCACAGCCTGGCATTTCTTCACCCAAGAATGGAGGGCTGAGCATCTTTCCTACCCTCTTGCTCCTGGCTGGGCTTGCCGGGTCCCTGACTCTCTTTGGTAAAGAACTAATGAGCTGTTGCTCCCTCCCCCAGTCTCCCTGCGCGCACAGGTGGGTCTCCTTGGCAACAGGTTTTTCAGTCACTCTTTTTCCTCCAGTCTATTTTGATCTGCAGTGAAATGCCAGGGAGATTAATTCCTGTTTTGGAGAAGAGGGGAGGGGGAGGGTGGGCTCTGAAGGTGGGAAATGTGGAGTAGTAAATTATCCACCAAAAATTACCATCCCAGGACTCACTTTGTGCTAAGCTATTCATTATACGACTCTACTTGATAGCAGGCCATGGTCAGTTGGTTCTCACCTCCAGTGCAAGGCTGAAATTCGTTCCTTTTTCCCAGTTCCTTAGGTATGGTATCAGCTTTTTTTTCATGGGTCCCCAGTTTCTTATTCAAAGGCCAAATCTATTCAAAATATATCAATGAAAGTCTCAATTTTTAGAAATGTCACCAAATTAATGTGTTTGAATGTGATAAAGAATTAAAATACTAATTACTTATTTATTAATTAAATAATCAAATAAGGAGCTCAGATTTGAGTGTCTGTATGTGACAAAATAAGTCTTGGGTCACCCCAAATGACAAATCCCTGCAACCAACAGACTGTTCTGAAGGATCTGGGACATACTACTTGCAATCTGAAGCTTTGTTTCTGCGCACACTGCCATCTGTTAGGTCCTGTCCCACTTCCATATTGTACATAGAGCTTAAATACGGAAGAGGGTTTTGACAGACTATACATGACATAATGCATCTCAGGTCACCCCATGTGCCATCCCATCCCCCTGTGATCATTATTTCGTTATGAAGAGATGTTATGCTACTTCCTTTCTGGTCTGATAAATATATTACCCCAGTTTTTATTTTGTTAGTTAACAGAGAAAATGCATGTACAAATCAACAAAAAGCCATGTGCAATCAGTTTGTTGCAAATCCAGCTATAATATTTTCACAGAAATTATATGATAGTTAAAAATGAAGACGTCTATAGGAACCTTGGTTTGTTGTTAGATGAATTAAGAGGAGGAAAAATGGCTAAATTTATCAACATTTTTTTAACTATGTTACAGATATAAAAGCATTTGTTGTTGTTTTGCTCATTACACAACAAATATAAAATGAACACAAGGCTTGAGCTCAGTGAACTCCCAAATAATCTTGTTTATTAACTACATGTAAACATGCAAGTATGCTGAATGCATACTGCGGTTCTGAGTGGTTTCTGATAGCTTTTAAAATATAGAAAACAGTGAACACCATTAGAGCACTCACAAACGATTAAAGGAATACTGCCCTATTCCTATATACTACAATTAGCTGATTAGTCTTCAGTGCTGCTGTGCAACAGCAATGTGGCTTGGTAGACTTTAGAAGATTTTGGAGAACTCTGTCTGTGGCTAGAATATCTGCATCTCCTTTCCTTTTTAATTCCAAAACTCCAAACTAGAAATGCCAGACCTCTGTTTGTCCAAGTTTGTGGAAACATATAAAATGTTGTATAACAGCAACTTCATACCTATAACGGTAACACCTTTGTTTAAATAAACTCTGCTGCAGGGATTGGCAGCCTTTGGTGCGTGGCTCACCAGAGTAAGCACCCTCATGGGCCAGGCCGGTTTGTTTACCTGCCGCATCCGCAGGTTCTGCGGATCGCAGCTCCCACTGGCTGCGGTTTGCCACTCCAGGCCAATGGGGGCTGTGGGGAGCTGTGCAGGCTGAGGCATGTGCTGGCTGTGGCTTCTCGCAGCCCCCATTGGCCTGGAGCGGCGAACCGCGGCCAGTGGGAGCCATGATTGGCCGAACCTGCGGACGCAGCAGTTAAACAAACTGGCTCGGCCCGCCAGGGGGCTTACCCTGGAGAGCCACGTGCCAAAGGTTGCTGATCCTTGCTCTACTGTTTATGCAAATAATGTTGCTGATTTCTGTTGAACTGATCGATATTTGAACATTATTTTAAATATTGTTATATTTAAGTTACATGGAAAAGTACTATCGAGAAGCAGGTGAAGGATTTTTCTGTGGTAGAGACATTTCCTTTTTTGCTGCAAATGATATTAGAGAAGACATGAGTCACTATTTTGAGATGCAGCCACAAAAATGCATCTTGGTTTTTTTCCTGTTTATTTACTATCAGACCCAGAAATTTCTGATGCAAATAGCTGAGTGTCAAGTTTTTGATTATTTCTGCGATTAGACTTACTTGCAAATGAAAAGAATAAGATGCACAGTTCGCCGTTAAAGAAATGGCGTGTACTCAATTGACATAATATTTGCTCACTTTGACTCTAAAACTGTAAAATGAGTAAAGAAGTTTCAATGTATTATAATAAAAATACTTTACTTGAGCAATTGGTGCTGCTGCTAGTGCTGATCACTGGTGACCCCTGTATTTAAGCATTCCTAAGGATTTGTATGCTAAGACCCCTGTTTTGCACAGACGGGAAGTTTCTTCATTAATTTCTCCATAAAATTGCTGCAGCCATCTCCAAATTATGCCTCTCCTTAAGGAGGTTTTTATGGTCTAAAATCCTGATACAACCAACTACTGTATCAAACATCCACCTGGAGGGGGAAACTTTGATAAAGGTGCATGTGCCAAAGGACCAGTAGCAGTGTTTCATAGATTCAGAGTTTTTCAGGTCATAGGGGACCATTAGGTCATCTAGTCTGACCTCCTGTGTATCACCATAGAATTTCTTCCAGCTACCCTGGTACTGAGCCAAGTAACAATTTGCGTTGGACTAAAATGATGTTTTCTGGAATGGCATCCACGCTTGGTTTGGAAACATCAAAAGCTGGAGAATCCGTCACTTCCTTTGACCATTTGTTCCAATGGTTGATCACCCTCACTGTTAAAATTTGGTGCCTCATTTCTAATGGCAATGTGTCTGGCTTCAGCTTCCAGGCTGTGATAAATAAAGGGGGGGATAGCTTCATTTGATGGACACCTAGCCAGCCAGTTAGCTGTAAAATCCCTCTTGGTAGCTGTTCTTTACTTGCTGTACCTGTAAAAGGTTAAAAAGTCCCTCAGGTAAAGAAAAAAAGTGGGCACCTGACCAAAAGAACCAATGGGAAGGCAGAAATTTTTAAAATTGGGAAAGAAACTTTCCTTTTGTCTGTAGCTCTCTGGGCTGAATGCTGTGTAACATTTGAACCAGATATGATCATAAATCATCAGATCATGCCTAGAACTACTTATCTGAATTCCACATGTGTAAGTAGATCTGAATATTTAGGTAGACGCGATTATGGTTATTTCGTTTATTTCATATTGGTTTGTGGACCCATCTGTGCTAACCCCAGATGCTTTTGTTTGCTTGTAACCTTTAAGCTGAACTCCCCAGAAAGCTATTTTGGGTGCTTGATTTTTGGAACTGCTCTTTTAAAATCTAGCAAAAGCCTAAGTTCCAGATGTATTTCCTTTCTTTTTGTTTTTAATAAAATTTACCTTTTTTTAAGAACAGGACTGGGTTTTTGGTGTCCTAAGAGGTTTGTGCATGTTATTGATTAGCTGGTAGCCACAGCTAATTTCCTTTGTTTCCCTTCTCAGCTCTTCCCCGGAGGAGGGGAGAGAGGGAGAAAAGAGCTTGAGGGTACCACACAGGGAGAAATTCCCAAGTGCTCCTTCCTAGGTTCAAAAGGGGTTTTGTTGCATTTGGGTGGTGGCAGCGTTTACCAAGCCAAGGTCAGAGAAAAGCTGTAACCTTGGGAGTTTAATACAAGCCTGGCAAGTATTAATTTTTAAAATCCTTGTGGGCCCCACTTCTGCACTCGGAGTGACAGAGTTGAGATTCAGTCTTGACACAGCCATTGGTTCTTTTTCTGCCTTTCTCTGCTAGATTAAGGAGCCCTTCAGTAACCAGTATTTTGTCCACTTAAAAGGTACTTAAACTCTATAATCAAGTCATGTCTCAACTTTTTTTTGTTTTTTGGATAAGCTGAACAGATTGAGCTCTTTCACTCTCTCATGTCTGGCCTTTTTCTCCAGCCCTCACATCATTTTTGTGGCTCTTTTCTTTGCCCTTTACAATTTTTCAACACCCTTTTAAGATATGGATGCCAGAACTGGATGCAGTAGTCTAGTATTGATCTCACCAAGGCCATAAACAGAGGTAAAAATCACCTCCTGTTCCTACTCTTTACTTCCATTTATACATCCAAGGATCACATTAGCCCTTTTTGCCACAGCATTGTTCTGGGAGCTCATGTTCAGTTGCTTGTCTCCTTCATTAATGATTTGGATAATGGAATGGAGAGTATGCTTATAAAATTTGCAGATGACACTGAGCTGGAAGGATCTGCAAATACTTTGGAAGCCAGGATTAGAATTCAAAATGACCTTGACAAAATGGAGAACTGGTCTGAAATCAGCAAGATAAAATTCAGTAAAGAAAAGTGCAACATACTACACTTAGGAAGTCAAAATCAGACACACAAATGGGGAATAACTGGGTAGGCAGTAGTACTTCAGAAAATGATCTCAGGGTTACAGTGGATCACAAACTGAATATGAATTAATGTGATGCAGTTGCAAAAAAGACTAGTATCGTTCTGAGAGGTAATGTGGTATGCAAAACATAATTGTTTTGCTCTACTGAGCACTGGTGTGATCTCAGGTGGAGTACTGTGTCCAGTTTTGGGCGCCACATTTTAAGAAGTTGTGGACAAACTGGAGAGAATTTAGAGGAAAGCAATAAAAATGATATAAGGTTGAGAAAGCCTGCCTTAACAGGAAAGGTTTTAAAAAACAGGCATGTTTAGACTTGTGAAAAGAAGATTGAGGGGGGACTTGATAAAGACTTCAAGCATCTCAAAGATTATAACGAATATGGTAATCTGTTGTTCTCCTTGTCCACCGAAGGTAGGCATAGTAGTAATGGGCGTAATCTGAAGCAAAGGAGGTTTAGTTAGATATTAGGGGGAAATGTCCTAAGTATAAGGTAATTAAGCTCTGGAAGAGACTAACAAGAGAGGGTGTGAAATCCCCATCACTGGAGGTTTTTAAAACCAGGTAGACAAACATTTGTCTAGGTATACTTGGTGATGGCTCAACTCAGGGGGATGGAGAAGATGACTTTGGAGGTCCTTTCCAGGCCTACATTGCTATGAATCTATGATCCCTAAATCCTTTCCAGAGTCATGCTTCTCAGGACACAGTCCCTCCTTCGGCCGGTATGGCCTGCATTCTTTGTTCACAGATGTGTTAAAACGTACTTTATTTGAATGCAGATTACTCTGAAGGACTGCTTTGTCCTCACCATTATTTACCACTCCCTCCAATACTTGTCTCAGCCACAAATTTTATCAGCAGTGATTTTATATTTATTTTCTGACTGTTGGTGAAAATGTTGAATAGCATCGGGCCTAGTATTGATCCTGGCAGACCCCACTAGAAACACACATGCTCAATGATAACTCCCCACTGGCAACTGCTTTTTGAGACCTCTCACTTACTCATTTCTTAATCCATTTCACATGTGCTTTGTTGACATTGTATAGTTCTAACTTTTAAAATCAGAATGTCATGTGGTATTAAGTCAAATGCCTTACAAAACTCTAAGTATTTTATATCTGTTCTGTAGAGGTTCTTATGCCGAGCTTATCAGTTTCAGGGCACCTTCTGAGCATTAATGCACCTTCCAGTAGTGTGACTACACATCTGTCATATGGTGCTTGTTCTCTCATCCTCTACCCAGGGATAGAAGCATGTGTAGTGGAGAGTCTTGTTTTGGCAGGGTTTGGGATTTATTTATTTAAATATGCATATTGCTGTGTGTGTGTTAGAGATGGCATGGTCACAGAAATGAGCCTTGCATGTGGAGCAGAAGGTGGTTAGGTTCGTGATTGTCCTTAGTTCCTGAGGGAGTTTACTGCACAGTATGGGACCAGCTCCCCAGAAAGCTCTGTCTACTGCCCAGACAGACTTTACCTTTATTGTAGAGAGTTCCATTGTGCCTGAGGAGTGGAGTTGTCGATCACGGTCTTTGTTCCGGAATTTAAGAAATCTTTGGAAGAACCTTGGTTCAGGCCATTCCATGCCTTCAAGATAAGGATGATACTTTGAACTTGATCTGAAATTCTGTGTGAAGCCAGTATAGAGAGCAGAGGACAGGTGTGACATGTCTGTGGTAACCTGTGTTGCTGAGGAGATGCACTGAAGCTGTCTGTATTAAATGAAGTTTCCTAAATGCTGGCCGTTTCATGCTCAGGTGCAGCACAGTGCTTTCAGCCAGCCGAGAGGTAACGAAGGTGTGAACAACTTAGGCCAGTTATTGTTCACCAGGATAGGAGAGAGTATCATAGCCAACCGGGAATGGCAGAAAGTATTATTCTTGGCTTCTGCTATTTGAGAGCTTAGCATCAATAGGGAATCGAAGAGTACCGTTGTATTAATTTAGATGGAATATATGGGCCCAGAGAGTCAAAGTGTTAACGTGACCCTCTCTCTATTCAACATTAAGCAGTTATAAAAAGGTTGGGGGGTTGGTCCACAAAGACCTCAGCCAGTTTAGTGCCATGAGAAACATACCATTAAAATGTTTTTTTCCTTTAATTAAAGAAAAAGCAGGACAAACAGTTAAAGCATTTGACAGTTTCCTGGATGGGATTAATGGTGGTAACAATTGTCCTTTTTGGGAAACAGAGAAGAAGTTAGTTGAAATGGACTAGAGCTGTTGTTGTTTCTGTAGCCTGACCCCATTTTCTAAAAGCTTGGACAAAACACACACAAAAGGGGAAAGAAAAGAACAGCAAAGATAAAATATGCAGTTTGTCTCTGGTGTTGATTCTCACTTGCAACCTCACTGCTAGAGAAATACAGACTTGACACACAGTTTTATTAGCCACCCCAAAACCTGGGAAACTTGTACCAGAACTAGATTGTTTAGGGAATTGCTTTTATCTGACTCTTGGTCATGAATTTATATCAGTGTTGAAAAATAATCAGCCTTGACCAACTAAGCCAGACTCTTATTAGACAGAAGGAAAAAGGAAAAGGACAGAAAAGAAAAAGTGGGTAAGGAAAAGGACACATGGGCAGGGATTTGTGTGTGACAAAGTGAGAGTTAGCCAGAGCCAGTGGAGGTCTCAGCAAACCGGATGTTCAACAAATTGGTCTCTCTGCCTCCTACATGAAGTCCGTGTCTCACTTATGGACACAAAAACATCTTTGTGCTGAGACAAATTTCAGGATCTATCTAAATATTACCTGTTCTGCTATACAGGTCAGAAAACTGGACCTTTTTACTGGCAAACTTGGAGTTGCTAGAAGCATTCCATATGCCCCATCAGTGCCAAATCCTGAGCATACAGTGGTTTCACTTTGTGCAAAACGTCATAATCTTGCAAAGATCTTGTCTTCCTTGTCACTCAATATAGTCAAAAGCAGCATTGCATGCTCTTTGGCCAAGTCTCCAGGATGAACAAAAACACCCTGTGACAGGTTCACCACACCTCCCTGGGTCCACTTGGAACTGGGGTACCATGGAGCCCACCTGACACACCTGCCTGGGCTCCCTTCACACTGTATTGCTGAGGCAAGCCAGCCGTGCCCTCCCTCAGGCTTCAGACTGCATTTTACCAGCACATATGCAGGTAGGGACACATCCAGTTGCAGCTATACACTCAGATGCTGAGATCAGCTCTGCATGGGAAGGCTCCGCTAAGACACTGGCCAGTTACTCAAGTGCACCTTCCCTCCCCCCACCCCCGAATGTAAACCCAAAATTGTACCATCTTGCACTGCTCATGAAATTTGCCCCCTCCCTCAGTGTGGAGAAAGATATACACAGCTTTCTGCCCCAAGTTATGAATTCCATACATTGGCTTTTAGACAAAACAAAACAAGTTTATTAACTACAAAAGATAGAGTTTAAGTGATTATAAGGGATAGTAAACAGATCAGAGCAGATTAGCCAGCAAATAAAACAAAATGCAATCTAAGATTAATATACTAAAGAAATTGGTTACAAGTACCAAATTCTCACACTAAATGATGTTTTGGGCAGATTACAGAGGCTTGCTTGAAGCTTAAAACTCCAGATATTCCTTTCACAGATCAGACACCCTCTAACCTGGGACCATCATTTCCCACAGTTTAGTCTTTATTCCTCAGGTGTTTCCAGGTGTGTTGTTCAGGGAGAGTGAGGTACCCTTATGATGTCATTGTTCCCCTTTTATATCTTCTTTTCAATTGCTGGAAAGTTCTTTTGCTATGACCTGGGTCAAACAGTTTCCATTATGTAGTGCTATCTCTGAGAGGTTTCTATTGTACACAGTTCCTGGAGTAATCCTTGTGCTTGTGTTCATTTCCTCAATTAGCCATTAGCATTGTTTGGCCTTTTTACTGTTGTACCTGAAAGGCTGTTTGTGCGTGTTTTTAACCTCACAACATGTTTCAGTAAAACATACATAGCCAAACTTCATAACTTCATATACGACAGTAGCACATACAATCCAACGATATATTAATGTCTAGCAGATCAAGACTTTTAGAATGATACCTCACAAGGCATATTTTGTACAAAACATATCCTAATACATGACAATGGTGAATACTGGGGTGCCAGGATGTCACACACCCCAGCACACCAAGCTCTCAAACTGTCCATGGACACGTGAAAGGGGTGCATGCCCTCACCTTACTTGGCACCGCCCTCAGGGCTGTCCCAGAGATTTGTGTATTTGCAGGATCGAGTCAGATCTGGGAACTTCACTACATGAAGAGAAGAGTTAGGGGGGATTTGATAGCAGCCTTCAACAACCTGAAGGGGGGTTCCAAAGAGGATGGAGCTAAGCTGTTCTGAGTGGTGGCAGATGACAGAACAAGAAGCAATGGTCTCAAGTTGCAGTGGGGGAGGTCTAGGTTGGATATTAGGAAAGACTATTTTACTAGGAGGGTGGTGAAGCACTGGAATGGGTTACCTAGGGAGGAGGTGGAATCTTCATTCTTAGAGCTTTTTAAGGCCTGGCTTGACAAAGCCTTGGCTTGGATGATTTAGTTGATGTTGGTCCTGCTTTGAGCAGGGGATTTGACTAGATGATCTCCTAAGGTCTCTTCCAACCATAATATTCTATGATGCCTAGAGTGACACCATCAACTGTGGTGGCAATGGTCCTTAGTAGATTGTGCGTGTTTGATAAGCAGAGGTGAGGATGTCATCTGGGTCCCTTTCTTAGCCCAGTCATCAGGACATCTCAGGATTAGGACGATGAATGCCCAGCAGAGTTACAGTAGATCCCTGAGTCCCCGGAGACAGTACTGGTGGCAGCCATGATGGTAAAGCTCAATCCTTCCCCTTCTTTCAGTTAACAATTGACACCTTTGCTCTGCCATTGCTAATTTTCACTCCCCAAATTCTCTTTGAAAACCCCAAAAGGGAGTGATGGATGGAATAATTTATCTCCTCATTATTTTGTCCATCTATTAGGCCTAATGTCCAACAAACCAAGTTTGGTCTGTTGACTTCCGGTCGCTCACTTTTTTAGTTTACCAGGCATGATTTTCTTGTTGTATCATCAGGCTTTTTTGTTTGGACTAACTCAGGCTGTCTCCCTTTTGCATCTTTCCTCATCAGTATTTATTGTTATAAGTTATTGTAACATTTAATGAACTTTCACTCACTTCTTACAATTGAATTTAAAATTGGGTAAATTTGTAGGACAAACTATTGCAACAGTACTCCTAAACTAAAGATCTAACTGACTAATTATGGGTGTGTCTCCTTCAACCGAAGGAGACTGCACTGTAGCTGAAAAGGCTTTACTTTTATCAATTAAGTCTGTAATGTCAAAGAATGAAATCAGGTTTCTTTGGCAAGACCTGTTTTCCATAAAACCATATTGACTAGAATTAATATATTCCTAGTTTTTAATACTGTAGCAACTGAATCTGATATCAGATTTTCCATATTT
This sequence comes from Chelonoidis abingdonii, assembly GCF_003597395.2. Lineage (NCBI taxonomy): Eukaryota > Metazoa > Chordata > Testudines > Testudinidae > Chelonoidis > Chelonoidis abingdonii. Next base: position 92,649,946 of record NC_133772.1, read on the forward strand.
TTCCCTGGTATTAATGTCAAGCTAAGTGTCCTATAGTTATCTAGTTCATACTGCTTGGACTTCCTGAATATTGGCACAACATTAGTACTCTTCTGGTCTTTTGGAATTTCTCTGGGATGAAGATCTCCTTAGCCAACTATTTTAGGACTCTTGGGTGCAAGTTATTAGGGCCTGCTGATGAGATGGAAAGAAATTCATCAGCCTTGTATCATACGAATACATCATCCTGCTTCTTTCCAAATACAGAACAGAAATATTTATTGAACACTTTTTACATCATTATTAACAATTTTACCATCTCCATCTAATAATATGCTTATATCCATAGACTTATAGACTTTAAGGACAGAAGGGACCATCGTGGTCATCTAGTCTGACCTCTTGCACATCGCAGGCCACAGAACCACATCCACCCACTCCTGTAATAGACCCATAAACTCGGGCTGAATTATTGAAGTCCTCAAATCATGATTTAAAGACTTTGAGTTACAGAGACTCCACCATTTGACCCACACCATTGCTGGTATTTATTTAGTTCTTAATATTCTTTAAAAGCTCCTTATTGTCCTTAGACTGTCCAGCCATGGAGTTTTCCCTGATGTCTTTAGCTTCCTTTATCCATTTTCTACACTTCATAAATTTTTATTTACATTGATTGCTCTGTACATCGATTGCTGCATGAGACCTCCAGCATGTCTCCCAAATTGAACTCCTCAATAAGAACACCATTTCTGTCAACACACTAAGCATGTATCTGTTAAGAATAACTCATTTTGTTTTCTGGTTTGATTCAGTGGCCTGTAACAGACCCCCTACCAGACCACATCCTGGGCTTTGTTAGTCACCACATTGATCCATATGTGTTCAAGATCTTATAGTTGTGAATTATCAACAGGGTCCTAGTTTTCCATGATAAAAACCCAAAATTCTACAATTAAAAAAACCCCAAAATCCGTGTTTTTCTGCAATTAAAATGAAACACTGAACTTTGGTTTCCCTAGCCACAAGATATATAGGTATCAACTGAACACAGTGTTTTACTAATACAGTGAAACCCCATTTATCCGATCTAATTGGGACCAGGGTCAGATTAGATAATCAAAAATTCGGATAATCTGGAGAGCTTCACCTGCAAGTGGCCGGGCATGGGCTGTCAGCCCTGTTTTGATTAATACAAAGAGCCAGATAATGGAAGCTCAGACAAATGGGGTCCTATTGTATATGTTTTTATTTTTTCATAAAAAGTAAAAACTAAAGATTCTCTTTAAAAATGCAAATTTTGTGTTTTTCCGGGGAAAATGGATTTCTAGGATCCCTGATTGTCAAGCAACAGTGACTAATGTAGAGTGCCCCCGCCCCCAACACACACATGCACACACACCTTTTACCCACTCTATTCCTTCTGAAGAGGTGATAATCCATCATGTGAAATGTCCCACCAGGTTTTAGTATTGCCAATTGGATATATTTTTCTCAATGAGAATTTCTTAATCCTCGTAATTGTTAACCAGACTCCTAGCATTGGGATAGAAGTGACTGAAAAATGTCTTCTCTTCACGTGTTTTGTCACATCAGTTCAATTTGTTTGTGATGTCTTGAGTGTTAGTTTTGTACAGCATTTGTCTCCATAGCACCTCCTCTTGTGTAGGTAGCTCAATGCCCTCCTAGCTGCTCCAACTAGTCTTCTACAGAGACGGTTAGCCCCTGATCTGTGAGATGCCAGCCATCCCATATGTACAGCCTCCACTCCCACTGGAATGTGGCCACAAAACCTATACCTTCAGCCTCACACCAGTGTGCAGCCAACAGTTCACCTCCTGTATTTTCTGCCTTCTCTTGCTCATTGGATTGGAAGGATCTCTGATGAGATCACTTGGACTTTCCTTTTCTTCCACTCTCTTCCAAGGTGCCTGAGGTCTTCTCTAATTTGAACAGTTCCATGTGATGCTGTGTCATTGGCTCCAATGTGTATCATCATCAGTGGACAAACAACTTCATAATCTTGTCTAGTCATTCAGTTACCTCTCATATTTTCACTCCAGGGAGACAACACATTGTCTTATTGTCCTTGTGTCCCTTCTTCTTAATATTGAGTTACCAATGATGATTGTCTGTATTCTTATGATGGTTGACGGACCTCACTTGGTTGCTGCTTATTTCCTACCACAAGAACACCCATCAGGTATGTCACCAGGTATGTTCCATTCCTCTAGAGACAGGTTCTTCTGTAGCTGACTGGCTGAGCCTCTGAAAATGCTTTGATACTTCTGGTGAAGTTGTGAAGTTGAATGACTCTTGGCAGTCTTTCCCCCTCTTGTTAAAAATCACCTGTCCACTTTGGTTTCTACTCCCTCCAATTGCTTTATTGCTGATCCATCCCCTTGTGGCATCTGACAATGGTTTCCAAATCTGGTTGTCCAAGAAGTCTTTGCTGTCTCAGATGCTGTACAATATTACAAATTATGCTTCCAGACAACATGTCTGCTTCTCCAGTACAGCCACCAGCTTGCATTTCATACACTAGAAATCTATTCTGTCTTCTGGCAGAAAGTAAAACATAGCACATTCAAGGTGGATCACAGCACTTGTTCTCTCCTAAGCCATATCTGCTCTCTAGTGTAGAGCCAAACCTAAAAGAGGAATCACACTCCCTCTCTAAACTCTCACCAAAACTCATCCAGTATACCACACCCATTCGCCTTCCAACTGACATATACCAAACCTCACTACTCAGCTCCCACCCTCACAAACAAGGAGTGAATAACACACAAATTTCAAAAACTGGTTCTGTTCAGAGCCCCACAAATCACAGCAACAAGGACCTCACTGAGACACAAACAGACCCATCTCACCTGGCCATTCAGAGGCCCCCAGCCCAACCATACCACCCACCCTCCCAAAGAACAACCAACCTACAGATGCAACAAATACAACGTGCACCAAGTCCCTCTACCTGCAAGTCTAGGATCCATAGCTTCATCCTCAGACTCTCCTGTTTACTGTTCCGGTTGCCCAGCTAACGGGTGTGTATGTGTTTGAGGGTGAAGGAGGAGCGCTGGTGACATGGGCCACAATTTTTTGCAAAGAAGTTCCAAATAAGGGAGTTCCAATGTCTCAGCTACAGCAGAACAGTTCAATGGTTGTGCTGACTGGAGACTTATTTTATCACATACAGCCAGTCAAAACCCAGTTCAGTCACCATTTACAATATGGAAATGGGAGTGATGGCATAACAGGTGACAGCATATTGCTCATAAACAGCTTTGGTCAGTAAGTAGCATGACCCAGTCCTTCAGAGCTATCTGATGCTTGCAGGGATGTCTCACTTGGGGTGACTGAGACTTATTTCATCACATACAGTCATTCAAATCCCAGCTCCTTATTTGATTATTTAGTTAATAAGTAATTAAGGAATTAGCCATTTAATTTTTATCACATTAACTTATTGTAAGATTCAATTTTTAGAAATCTCATCAATTTAAAAAAAATATAATTTTGGCCTTTGAATAAGGAACAGAGAACTCTGAGTAAGGAGTTGGTACCACAAATAAGGAACCGGGAAAAGGAACCAACTTCAGCCTCCTCCTCCAGTGGAGTCTATTAAGCTGTCACTGTGTTACAAACATCTCCCTCTGATATACTCAGCTTTGTTTTGCACTGTCTCTTTGTTGAGAGTTTAAATACTTGAACAACAACAGCACTCAGCTCTTACAACATGGTGGGGGACACAAGTGGTGAAAGGAAACTATCCCCTGCTCAAAGGATATTGTTCTGACTTATGCATGTGATGCTCATTATACAGTGCACTCTGAACTAGGTGTCAGCATCAGCCCGTCCATCTTGAGCTACAGAGCACTCACCAATGGTTCTCTACTCCCCAATGTTGGAGGGTGAAAGAGTTGGGTCAAAAGATTGTGCCTATTACCTTGGACCCATAAAGAATTCCAGGGTCTTTTGGAATTCTTATTCCCTGGCCTTCTGAATTCACATAATGTAGTTACTCAGAAATTGTTCTCTACAGAAGAAACATTGGCGTACTCTGTTCCAAGCACTTCTAGGACTAGCTAGATACACTAGGCAACACTGGGCTGCTTTGGACGAGTGCCTTTTCCGGGAACAACAAGAAGGGTGTGATTTTTTTAACCTATTAATCATGAAGTTGCGGAGACACAGTGCATGAATGACTGCTGCCTAATTTATGCATCTAATTACTGGGACTTAATAGAGAAATCAGGTAAATTGAACATGGGAATCAAGTAACATTGGCCATTTGCACACACAAGCACAGTAATGTGTTTTCAAAATGGTTATAACTCAAGTCATATATCTAGTCAGAGAGTATTTAGACAGAAAAGTCACATTTCAGAGCAGCTGTTACCAGTTTCTAAAAGCAAGTTGTTTAAAAGGCTTCTAATAGAATTTGCACTGGCCTAATGTGGAAATCTTGTTGGACACCGTTTCTGGTTGATGGTATTGTATTAATGAGTTGCCCATTTGTTTCCACTAGGAGGGAGGGAAACCTCTCCAGAAGAGTCCAGGAGACATGAGTTTCACCATGACTGGACGGGAACGCTCAGAATACGTGAGATGGAAGAAAGAACGAGATCAGATCGACCTTGAGAGGCTAGCGCGCCACAAGAATGCAAAGGGCGAATGGCGACGGGCTTGGGATATAGAAAAGTCAGAGCATATGTAGGTCATCTACACCCCTGAGGTGCCTAGTATGCTACAAGCCCTATTATGGCAAATGATAGGTTCTGGCAGTAGGTCTGTATTCTGATGGGACATTGTGAACTGGCAAACTGTGAAACATTAAATCCCAGAGGCTGATCAGCATGGGTTCTACAGGGACTCTGAGAGCTGTAAAGGGGGTTGAATCACATCCCATTCTCTCTACCTCTATAAAGGGGTTAACTCCCAGTTAATTCCACTGATCCTCCACAATTTCAGGCTTATGGGACTGATGGAGGCAGGAAGAAGCTGGGGCTGTTCCAAAAAGGACAGTTGGGCAAATCCGCTTTGATATTTCAAACCTTGTCGTCCAGCCAACATGATTTCTCCTTTTCATTCCCATAAAAAGCCAGCCCACCTACATCATCATTACCTTATAAAGTAACCTCCTGCAGACATTCCAGTGTACTCTCTGTCGTGGGCAGGGCCATCCTGTGTCAGATCAATGACCGGCACGGTGTATATTACTGTAGGACAACTCTCATCATGGTATTGCTGAGTAATGAGGTAGTCTCTCTTCATTTACATTCTGCCTCTTTAGCAACCCGCACCCGGCTGAAATGCACTGGCCAGGTGGCTTTTGGGAGTGGAACACACTGGTCCCAAGGGCTTTGGAGTAGCTCATTACATGCACTGGATTGAAATTCATACCATTATATGCTCTAGACCAGGGGTCGGCAACCTATGGCACGCGAGCCAATTTTTAATGGCTCGCTGGGGCCTGCCGGGACCCCAGTGTGCCATTAAAAATCTTGCTGACGTGGCAAGCTGCAGGGTCCACGCTCCAAGGCTGGAGTGCTGGGCCCAGCGCAGCAAGCGGCTGGCCCCTCCCCCGCCTTCCCCATGAGCCATGTCGCTGTGTACAGTGCTCTGGGGGCTGGGGCTGTGCGCTCCCGCAGGCCAGCATTTGGCTCCATGGGGAGGGAAAGACGCTCCCAGTTCATCCGGAGCCCCGCCGCCTCGCACAGCCCCGCTCCGCCCCTCAGAGCACTGCGCGCGAAGCTGCAGGGCTCTGGATCAGCGGGGAACCTCATGGTAAGGGGTTCGGGTCAGGGGAGGGGTTGGATAAGGAGTGGGGGCAGTCAGGGGACAGGGAGAAGGGTGGGTTGGATGGGGGTCTCTGGAGGGGGCAGTCAGGGAGCAGAGGGCAGTTGGATAGGGCATGGGAGTCCCGGGGTCTGTTGCGGGTGGGGAGTGGATAGGGGTCAGGGCAGTCAGGGGACAGGGAGCAAGGAGGGTCCTGGGGAGGCAGTTAGGGACAGGGGGTGTCTCTGGAAGGGATGGTCAAGGGACAAGGAGCTGGGGGGGTTGGGAGTTCAGGGGGGCTGTTAGGGGTGTGGAGAGGGGTTGGGCAAGCAAGGAGTAGGGGGGTGTTATATGGGTCCAGAGTTCTGGGGGTCCTGTCAGGGGACGGGGAGCGGTTAGATAGGCATGGGAATCCAGGGGGTCTGTCTGGGTGTGGGGGTGTGGATAAGGGTTGGGGCAATCAGGGGACAAGGGGCAGGGAGGCTTCGATAGGGGGTGGGGTCCCAGGAGGGGGTAGTTGGGACAAAGAGTGAGGGGGGTTGGGGGTTCTGGGGGGCAGTCACCCAGCCCTGCACCCCCACACATCCCCAGGCCCCTGCCCTGAGCCCTGTGCCATCTAGCCCTCTGCTGACTCTTTCACCCCTCCGCATGACCCCAGCCCTGACTCTGGCACCCCCACACATACCCAGCACCCCCTATCCTGACACCAGCACCCCCCTCACATGTGCCTAGCCCTCTGCCCTGACTTTTGCACCCCCTACATCTCCAGCCCCCTCCACATCCCCATCCCCACCCTGAGCACCAAACGGGAGCTCCTGCATTCCCACTTGTACCCCTCACACCAAATGGGAGCTGCCCAGGTAAGTGCCCCCACACCCCAACCCTGAGCCCCCTCCTTCATTCTAGCTCCTGGCCAGACCCTTCACCCCCAGCCCTGTGCTCAGTCACTCCCACCCTCAGCTCAGTGCAGAGAGAGGAAGAGAATGGGCCAGAACCAGGGAGAAGGTAGGTACCCATTGTATGTGGGCAGGGCCGGGACCCCAAACTGGCAGTGGGCTGAGCGGGTCCGGCAGCCGGGATCCCGGCTGGCAGGAGCTGGCGGATGGAACCCCTGAGCGGCAGAGGGCTGAGCCACTCAGCCCACTGCCAGTCTGGGATCCCAGCTGCTAGCCCCGCACAGCCCACTGCTGGTCTGGGGTTCTGGCTGCCAGACCCTTCCCAGCTGGGGTCTCAGCCACAGGCCCCACTCAGCCCATTGATGGCCTAGATGAACAGAACCCCAGACCAGCAGCAGCCTGAGCGGGCCAGTGGCATAAGATCAACATTTTAATTTAATTTTAAATGAAGCTTCTTAAACATTTTGAAAACCTTCTTTATTTTACAATACAACACTAGATAAGTTATATAATATATAGACTTGTAGAGAGAGACCTTCTAAAAAACATTAAAATGTATTACCGGCACACGAAACCTTAAATTAGAGTGAATAAATGAAGACTTGGCACACCACTTCTGAAAGGTTGCCAACCTCTGCTCTAGACAGAGTGGTTTTCCTGGTGCCAGACTCACATCATGCACTATACAGAGGGCTTTTACAGGACAGGTATGGGGGATGGTCCTTTGGGTATTTGGTTAAGTCCTAGAATGGGTAGCTGGCAGATCTCAGTTCTGTTCCCACCTCTACCACAAACTTCCCATATGATCTTGAGAAAGTCACTTAAAGCCTGATTTTGCAGAGATGCATTGGGAATTGTGGGTTTATAATACCTCTGAAAATATGACTCTTAACCTTTCTGTATCTCAGTTGACCCATTTGTAAAACAGGGATAATACTCACCTAACTCACAGCCAGTTGGTGAGGCTCCATTTATTAACATTAGTAAAGTACTTTGAGATCCTCAAACAGAAAGTTCTATGAAAAGTTAATACTTATTACTTTATTTATTATATGTAATAGCTGGCGAGCTTCTGGGGGTAGAACTGTGCGCAGGGCAGAAAGCTTTTGGCAAGAAAGCTCCCACAGAGAAGTTTTTTACCATTCACTATTTCAGCAGCTGCCCTATATACACTGTTGAAAGCCATATGATAAATTCATTTATCATGCACCCTTGACAATTTCATCTGTACTTTGCTCACTAACCCATCTCCCTGGGACTTGCTGTAATGTTCCAAGTCACCAAACAGCTTCCAACAGGCTCTCACCTTTTCAAAATAAAGTCTCCTTGCCAGGATAAAAGAGGTGGCTAGCAAATTTGTTACATTTTACCCCTGGAGGAGTTGGAGGGCTCTTTTTACCTCTAAGATTTCAGTGATTATATTATTTCAGTTGTCTTGTGACACTGTCATGTAAGATGGAGGTCTTTAAAATGAAGCAATTAAAAACAAACCCTCAGTCTGCCATAGATTTGTTTCCTCTGTCTCCCCCAAATGTGGAACTTCCACCCCCAAAACTACTCTGGCTTGAGGCCTAATTAATATTCAGACAGGTTGTAATGATGCTGCCAGTGGGAGCCAGCTGAGGTCACTCAGTTAGGGTGAATTGCAAACAGAACGGGGCAGACAAACCCCAAAAGCTAGTGGGTATTCCAATATTTAGATTTGCCAAGCCAGCACAAAACAGCTTCTGTATTACCTCACTGGTTACTTGGAAGTCCAAACAATGCAGTTCCCTTAAAGTGCCCAGCCTCAGGCCTCCATCCAGACACCTGTGTCAAACATATTATGATGATTACTGAAAATCTTATCTGATCATAGAAAAGAAAAGGTTCTTCTGATCCCAAAGGACCAGCCACAGCCCTAGGTCAATACAAAACTTAGATCTTATCCCAAATACACACTTATAGCCAATCCTTAATAACTAAACTAAAATTTATTAAAAAAGAAAAGAGAGTGTGTGTTGGTTAAAAGATCAATATACATACAGACTTGAATTCAATTCTTGAGGTTCAGATACATAGCAGAGATGAGCTTGTAGTTGCCAAAAGTCCTTTCAGAAATAGTCCATAGGTTATAGTCCAATGTCCATCAGTGACTGGGGATCTCAATCCTTATGGCTCAGGGTTTCCCTTTCTTGAAACCCAAAGCAGATCTGAGATGAAGAAGGATCATGTCCCAGGATTTTTATATCTTTCCTGCAGTCTTTTGGCCTGAGAAAACAATAGGCTTAACTCTCCTTCTCCCAAACATCATGGCAATTAGCACAGGATAGTTTATCCATTAAACAGTTCAGATACAGGTTACCACAACCTTCAAAGAAACATGTAGACAATAATACTATTTCACTTCCTAAATATCACTATTCCTTTTTTGATCTTTGAATCAAAGCCATGGTAATAGACAAGACTTGTTTGCTTACATCACAAGACCTGAGCAAAGATCTACCCTTCTATCTCTTAACAATGCAGGCTTGCATTTCAAAGCTCTGTTCATTTACATATCTTCCTAACCAGTCTCTAAAGTTCGGCCATGGGTCAGGTCAGTCTGTGAGTTAATTAACTCTTTCTGGCCCTGTCACCTTTCAGTGACACTCATAACATCACACAAGTCAATAATAGGTTTTCTGTAAATAAAAATATCACAGCTATAATGTCCAGTATCTTCTAGCTGTATGGGGATAGAATCAGGTACTTTATACCAATGGAAAGGAGAAATTGCCAGCTTCCTAACTGGAGGCACCGCCAGGAGGAGCTCACAATATTGTAACCTTTTAAGTTTATTGTCAGAGACTATTGAACTAGATGGGTTACTTCTCTGATCTAGTATGACAAACCCTATGTTCCTAGAGAACAGTTTTAGGTCATTTTTAGTAGTTTGTGTGGCTCTCCCCTGCACCTTGCATAATTGGGCTCATGGGAACAAGGGCACCTGGCTTTACAGGTGGACTATACAAAAAAAAATCCCAATTAAAATCTTGACATCTCCAATAGATTCCTAAAATAGTTTCCCTGTAATACATGTATCATATACAGAATACAAGATGGTCTATTGTGGATATAAGAGCTTTAGAAGGTCTCCTTTGGGGTAAGAAACGTGCTCAGTAAAATGTGCCTTTAGAAGTTCTCCTTAGCGGTGGAAGTGTATGTGACTGGTGGATATGGCTTCTCTAGGCGCTAGTCAACACTTGCAGCTGAGCTGCGGAAGCATTTCAGTACTTCAGTGTAGCCAGTCACTACAGTGATGGGTGGGGTGCTCATAGACTTTAAGGTCTGTTAGCACCTTCCCAAGAGAGGGAAGCTAGGTCAACAGAAGAATTAGGGGGATAGGTCATCTTAATTGTGCCACTCAGGTGTGGATTTTTCATACTTCTGAGCAATGTAGCTGGGTTGACTTCACTTTTGAGTGTAGACCAGCCTGCTGCTTGCATATTAAATTGCGTGGGTTTGTATCTGACAATGGCCTGTTTTTACTTGCAGGTTTGAGGAGGACTTTATGAAGGATGGGGAGCCAGTCTTGGATAATCTCAGCAGTAAGAAAGGTGAGAAAGGGAGACACCAGTCCTATTTTGACTTTTGTTAGACATGAACATGTGGCTCACTGGTCCATGTCAGGTGTGAAAGATCCAGTCCTGGGATGCTTTCCTATCCATCAGGCCTGCACTGAAATGGCTCTAAAATCAGTACATAGGTCTTAGCACTCTCTGCTTTACAGAGTACTCAATGGATCTGAATTGTGTGTGTAGTCTCACTACTCTCCGTTCCCCAGAGTGCAGCCGTGACTAATTCAATAACTTGGGCTCAGATTGCTCAACACTGAAATGCCTTTGAGGATCTAGCCCTTGAACTCTCTGCTCTTTATGATGTTATAGCATAGAGAGAAACTTAGAATTGGCTCCTTTCCCAAGCATTGGTTTCACAAGGAGTCATATTGCCGAGTTCTCCTGTAGCTCATCATCTGTGCTCCCAGGGGCACATGCCAGCTTCTTAATTAGGATAAATCCACCGCAGTTCCCATTCTCAGGAGATGTACTGAAGGATTGAGGATTTGCTGCTAGAACACATTACATGAACAACATGCTCTCCGTTGTGCTTTCATTATATAACCCTACTGCCTTTTTGTGCATGCTGTGTCCGTTCAGGGGGAAGAAATGCCAGGAAATTCCAGCACAGATCCTTTCCTTCTGAAGGGAGAGGTGAGTAGAGCCCGTGATTGGCCTTAAGTTGAACTACTGAGCGCTCGTTCTCATTAGAGGTCCAGGGTCTCAGTGAGGGAGTTCTATGCAGCTGGGAGTTGGGGCTGGAGTACCGTCTCAATAGTGGACATGTTGGATATAAGGAGACCTGGGAATACAAGGTCCATGCATGCTTCAGGATGCATTTTCCTAGTGGCTGCCTCTTTTAGCCATGTTCCTTACCCCTCTCTGTAATGGGACTGATACCTGCAGAAGGATCCTGCGGGGCAGTGTGGTAGCTAAGTGACACTAAACTGAAACAGAGATAACGGGGGATTGTGGTCAGGGGGAATTTTGGCTTTGCAGCTTTATATTTTCCTCCCCTCCCACACAGCCCCCTTCTTTAGGAAATACATTCACAAACTCTGGTGATAAAATGAGTCTGGCCCCCACTGCATGAGTACAGAGCATAAAACCACCAGACAGACCTTACTGCTATGACTTTCTGCTATCCCTTAGCTCAATGCCAGGCAGCAGAGCTGTAGGAGGAGAGATGCTAGGACAGCGCCAGTTTCCAGGGCAACCCCACTGCTGGATATATTAGCCCCAAGCTCTTTGTACATCCTGTCTTTCAGGTGGAGGACAAAGCATTACGAACACAAGTGAGCCTGTTTCCAAAACAGTACCAGTTGTGAGCAGTAAAGCCAGAGGAAAGGATAGACTGACTGGCAGAGCCAGAAGGTAGGAGGACAGTAAGAAGGACATTATGGAAACCATTTTGTAACCATTGCTAGAGGTTTGCTGTGGAGTTCCTTGTTTCATTTGGAATGACTAAGCTGCTGCGATCCATGGGGAGTGCTTCGGGCCAGGGATTACATCATTAGAATTGCATCTCCATTTTTGTGACAGAGCCTGGTGGGACATCCAGTCAGAGACATGAGCTCCCTATAGAAGGGTTGTGTCCCCCTCACATGCCAGCTGCACGATATTCATTGATGGGGCACAGATAACTGATAGATCAGACAAACAAGTCCTGACAGACTGGGCAATACTTGCCCACTCCCAACCCCCAGCCAGGGCTGGCTCTACAGTTTTTGCCGCCCCAAGCAGCGCGCTGAATTGCCACCATGGGCAGTGGGGGCAATCCGTGTGCCCTTAGGGCGGCAGGCGTGTTTCCACAGCGGCAGCAATTCGTCAGCAGCTTCTGCGTTTAGCTGAAGCCACCGTGGACAGCTAAACATAGAAGCTGCTGTCGAATTGCCACCGCCGCGGAAATGCCCCTGCCGCCCTACGGGCACACAGGCTGCCCCTGCTGTCCGTGGCGGTATTTCCGTGCACTGCTTGGGGGCAAAACAACAGGGACTGCCACCCCTTGCAAAATGCCGCCCCAAGCACCAGCTTGGAATGCTGGTGCCTGGAGCCGGCCCTGCCCCCAGCCTGCTGAACATGTCGTCTCCTGTTTTCGGGCTTTGCTGGCCCAGGGAGCAGGCCTCCTGAGATTGTTCCCAAGGGAGTACCTAGTAATTAGTATGACTGACTCCTTCTAGAGACCTTCCCCTAGCACTCAGCAACTTTTATGAATATGTATACATACATGTTGTATTTAAAAATATTGAGAGGGACTCTCCCCTCAGCTCAGCCCAACCCCCTGTATGTGACTGGAGTGGTGTAAAGGGACCATAAAAGTCCTGATTGAGCCAGGGCAGAATTCTCCAGCACAGGCACGTTGGGCTTGTCTACAAGGAGACTTAGTGCAGAGCCAGCCAGGGTGTAAATGTACAGTGCACTAGCCTGCCTCAGACTAAGTTGCCCTGGGGTCCTGCTGCTGTGCACTACAAGTTCCATAGTGTGCTTTGGCATACCGCTGTTTGAAACAACCTCAGTTAGTAAAACAAGCCAGGCTGTTCTAAGAATAGGGAGCCCAGCTGTGTGAAGGGCATGTTGGGAGACGCAGGGCCACACTACGTAAAGATTTCAGATAATGTTGCTACCCATAAACACCTCACAGGGCACTACCCCAAGCTGCAGAAATCCTCAAAATCAAAAAAGGGCATGAAGCTGCTTACAGCTATCTTAGCCTCTACTCCCCCTGGGTTGCAAGTTTTGTCCTGAGCTTCTTAGAGGTACAACACAAAATGGTACCCATCAAGGAGACATTGCTCGTAACTGCAGAGTTAAGGTCGCATTGAGATAAGCAGGACTAAAATCCCTGGGCCTTATTCACCCATTTCAACAGTTTTGCTCTGATCTATTTCCACTGACTTCAGTGAAACATCTATTGATTCCACTGGCGTAAGGGAGAGGAGAATCCAGCTAGCCAAGTCTGTTTTATACTTTAATGATTCTGTTTAGCTTCCAAATTTGGCACACTTCAAGGCAAACTCCAGGCTTCCAGTGCTACGCTACCTAACGGTTTAATAACAATTCTAATCTTCAGACTACAATCATACTGTGTACCAGCCCATAATAGAAGTCTTAGTTGATTATATACCCAAAACTTAACACAAACAAAATTCTACTATATGTTTACAGTGTGTCTTTAAAATAATCAGGTCAGTCATGCAACAAACACACAGCTACACTGATGCATAAACAGATGTGTTTCCTATGTACACCTACAATATGTTACACGTTGGTAAGCTGGCACCTGGCTGTGTAGTATTCATTTCTTGATATGTGCACTGAAGGTGATAGCACCCTTGAATTGAAATTGAATGTGTTAGAGAGGCTGATCATGTGAAGTATGGTGACATGTCATGATGCTAGTGGGACTGGCATTGTCTTGTATATGGCTGTTTTAACTTACAGTTTCCTTGCTTTTTAGTTTCTGTATTGTGAGGAAAGACATTCGAGCACCCGTAACTCTATGTTAATTACATTTTGTGTTGGAATACATTTATAACAGAGAGATGGGTCCTGTTATGTCTCCTCAAATCCAATCAGCTAATCACATCTTAAATTTATTACAAAACATTAATTGGGTAAGAATAACATCAACAGCAAAAAATTATCAAGTTATCACAGTCTTTATTTATAAGCTACATTAAGCCCCACTTCATTCTGAGGTTCCATCTCCAGTCAGCCACAGTAGCAGCTGTTTCCAAAAGAAAAGGTGCCATGCAACTCTGCCACACAGACAGTTCTGGACCTCAAAAGGGAACGTAACTACCCAATGTCACCCCAGTTCCTAATGCTCAAGCCCCCACAGACCCAAACCAGATTCCCAGATCTGAACAACTCCAAACTTGAAGCGTGTGATTTAGGGCCATCTGTAATATATGCACAGGAATTACTTCACCCAATGAACTTCAGCCACCTCTAGGGGGGAGTACCCAACGGTGTATAACAAGAAGGAAAGGAGAGTACTGTATCCATCTGAAACTACTGGGGAAATTTAGAGAGGTCAAATGTAGTTACCCAACTGACAAGGGCACTGAGGCTAGCACCCCTGCTGTTGTGAGAATGAAGGTACTATGGACTTATAACCACAGGTGGTCATGACCTTAGTTTTCCATCTCATTTGAAAGACAGCACTTTCACAACACAGCGTCCCCGACACCATACTGGGGTTAGGGGGACCACCCATCCCGATGGGTCGGACAGTCTAGAAATGCAGAGTTCAGGTGCCGGTCCCGAGCTGAATGACTCCAGGACAGCATTTGTCCTGGATTCCCTGTGGTGCTGCTCCGTGCCTGCCTGAGGCTCAGGGGCAGCACCAGCCTCTTCCCAGTGTGTGTTGGGGCTGAGGTGGCATTTCCCCACCACCACGAAGCCCTGCCCCTGCTCCTCTGCCCCCCCTCCCCCAAAACCATGCCCCTGGCCAGGTCAGAAGCTGGAGCTGGGCCGTGGTAAGAGCTACCCAGGGAGTCCAGGTTACTGTGGGGAGCCCCGGACCCACCACCTGCCCTGGGCAGCATGCACTGGGGGGCTCCCAGACCCCCTGACTCCCTGCTCAGGGCAGGTGGAGAGGCGGTGCTCCCCACAGTAGCCTGGGCTCCCTGGGTGGCTCTTACCACGGCCTGGCTCTTCCAGTCTGGACAAGGGGTGGGAGCCTCAGGGAAAGAAGAGGATCGGGGGGGAGGGTGGCTTCAGGGGAAGAGGAGAGGAGGAGCAGGGGCAGGGCCATGGAGTGGACAGGGCTCCTGTGCATCCTGCTTTTGCCTTTTGAAAAGGTGGTCACTCTAACTGGGTTGTTGGTTCAGCCCTGAATCAGAGGAAAGATTACCAGCTCCAGAAACACCATCCCTGGTTCCTCCAGCACTTTAGCAGTTAAGTTAGTATCACTGCTCAGAACTGCACGCCAAGCCAAGTGTCCAAAACTTGTTTTATAATGGACCATGATCCGTTCCTTGAAAATAAACACACTAACAGCCTTCACCTCTGGAGAGTTTGCTGGACAACTTCTTGTTCCAAGAACAGGCTGTGTCTTACTAAGGGAGATGCACATAAGTCCCCCAAGAGCAGCTACTCTAGGAAACCAAACAGAACAAACAAATTGTGTTTTCCCTGGCTGGGCTGCCCTGGGAATGTGAGCTATAAAGATGATTTTCTTTTTTCTGTCTTCTTTTATTCCTCCTTCCCTTTAGAATCTGCTAGTTTTCAGGATTTTTTGTGAGGACGGGGTTGCGAGTGGGTAGTTTAAGTTTGCTGAGCATGCAGTAGCTGTGAATTCTCCTTAGCCTGGGCCTCCCACCCTACTCCCTAGAATGATGTCCGCTAAGAGGTGCTGGGATGGGACTGGGCTCGGGGTACTTGCTTAGGAATCACATCTGCTTGGGATAAGTGCCTCAAAGAGTCACATAAAAAACCCCTGATAACTGCTCTGGAGCTCATATTCTGGACGATTGGCTGGGAGGGATGAATTGCAGGTGCACTTTGCCTTTTGAAACAGTCTAATGCCTCATGAATAAAATGCTGTGTGGTGACTGACAGCTGTATTGCTGCTGCTTCTAAGGGTCTGGAGATACAGAGGGGCAGAACGGCTTCCTAAACAGCTTCATACACAGGAAAGGGTGGTTTATTTTGGTCAAAGCTCAGTTTCACATCTTTGGCTATGCACCACTTTTTCCATGGAGAGAAGGCTAGGATATGCCTCTGGGCCATTCTGGGAAAGGCAAATGCAGCCAAGATGATGGGAACCATGAAGTAAATTAATCAGCAAGTGGTTTATCTGCCAAGTGTTGGCTGCTCTGATTCTGGTCCATGCCCTCTCTGTGCTCTCTCCCTGCTCCCAATCAGTGAGATATAAGGAGCTGGTTTAGGAAGAATGACAATGTTAGAAAAACCTAACAACATTAGGCCTCATCCCCTCCAAATGTTTAATCTTTAATACAGCCTAATTCTAGTTGGTTCCTAGGCAGTGAGCTAACTAGTTGATGTATTCTTGTCTGATAGATATTTTAGCAATAAAATTAGGCTCTGTATAATTAGTTTTGTATGTAATTATCATTAAAATGCTATAAACTAAAAAGCAGTCCAAGTTCTTGAGCTACTTACTGGAATTAACAAGGAGCGTTATTTGTTTCCATTTGAGATAGGGCAGACTGACAACAGCATGTTATACAATGCTCCATGCTGGCTGGAACATAGCAATGGCCATACTGCAGTGGGCACAGGTGGGATAATCCGTACCCCAACCCGCTGTAGATCTCTTCTTGATCTCTATAGTTGGAGGAGACTGGCTTTAGCCCTGAAGCATGAGGTTTGAAATTCAGGACAGGGCTGGCTTTAAGTCGAGTCCCCCAATACCCTGGAATCGGGCCCCACGCCTTACGTGATTTTTAATTTTTTTTTTTACTCACCTGGCGGCGGCAGGGGGCGCGGGGTCCGAAGCAGACTCCCTGCTGCCGAAGTGCAACAGAGCCCCAGATGACTGCCAGGTATTCAAATTGCGCCCCGCCGTTCATAAAGCTGACCCTGATTCAAGGTGCTGGTTAGTAACTGTAAAGCTTTAACTGGTTCCTGGACCATTTAGTTTAGAGATAGTGTCTTTTGTTTCCATACAGTCAGGACTGTGCTCAGAAGGAATGCTGTGGCTGTCTGTCACAAGGCTAAAGTTCACAGAAGCAAGGGTGTGTTCCCAGTGTCAGGTCCTTATCTCTGGAATCTTATCCTGGTGCATATACAGATGAGCCTGAAATTGGCCAGTTTTAGAGTGAGCTGCAGAACATCTTTGTTCTTGCTTCCCACCAACAGCAAGCCTGGGAATCTCCTCACACCAGAGCTGGCTTTTTGCTTCTTCTGATGCTTCCAAGGAAGATGGGTCAGTTTTTGCAGAGGACATGCTCCCTGCTTTGGGGACATAATGCATGGTACCATTCTTAACTATATAAAGTTGTACCAGGTGACAGGTACCTTGTAAAGCCTTGTAAAAATATAGCTAACTTGCTCTACCAGAGCCCCACTTATGAACAGGGATCCAAACAAGCTAAGATCCTTTGTGTCTGGGACATCTCCTATGATGATCTGGCTGTGCTTTTTAGAAGTCCACTACTACTGCTTTGGTCTTAATAATTATTCCTGCTATACCTGATGCGGTCACTGGTGGGTGTGTAATGCCTGCACACTGCTGGGCCTTCCTTTCGCGGCAGCCCAGGCCTTCTGAGCATTGAAATGGCAGGTTGTCATTCCTGAGCATTGGGCTTCGACCAGTTTGCACATTCACACGGACTCAGCTCAATCAGTGGCAGAATCAAAACAAGCCTGTTCTGTGTGAAGGTTTTCAAACAAAAAGATCTTCTCTGTGGTGATAGCATTCCCCATAAACCCTTCTTTGTTCTTCTGCCCCATCCTCCTTTTTGGGCCTCCAAACCTCAGCTAGTTTATGCAGCACAGTTTTTAGAACCTTGTGATGAAGGGTTCAAAGCATGTGCTTCAACGAGTATATTTGGCCTGTCATTATTATTCCTTTTTTTGTATTATTGTAGAAGCTAGGATCCCTAGTCATGGGCCAGGACATCATTGTGGTAGGTGTTGTCAGACGCTACCGGTGTGGTGCTCTGCGCTATTCAGTGTTGATATCAGTCGGCTGTGTGGATGTGTTCCCTCTGTGTGCTGCCCCGACTTTGCACAGATAGCTGACACAGCAGACCCCGAGAGAACCCCCAATGACCACAGACTCTGTTAAAGTACAAAGGCACCCGGGCCAGGTTTATTGCTGAAGAGAAACACAGTCTCTAGCTCCCTGGATTAGATATCCAAGAAAAGCAGCAGAGAATCCTGTGGCACCTTATAGACTAACAGACGTTTTGGATCATGAGCTTTCGTGGGTGAATACCCACTTCGTCAGATGCATGTAGTGGAAATTTCCAGGGGCAGGTATATATATGCTAGCAAGCAAGCTAGAGATAACGAGGTTAGTTCAATCAGGGAGGATGAGGCCCTGTTCTTAGCAAAGCTGAGGTGTGGAAAACCAAGAGGAGAGACAACGGGTTCTGTATTGCAAGCCATTCACAAGTCTTTGTTCAATCCGAGCTGATTGTGCAATTTGCAAGGATGAACTGAAGGCTCATCAGTTCTCTCTTGAATCTGTCGAAGTTTTTTGCTGCAGGATGGCCACCTTAGGTCTATAGTGGTGGCAGGGAGGTTGTAAGTGCCTCTCTACAGTTTTGTATATTGCCAATCTAATGTCTGATTAGTCCATTTATCCTTTGCCATGAGACTGTCCATTTGGCCGATGATACATAGCAAGGGCATTTGCGGCATATGATGCGTATATAATTGGTGAGCTGCAGGAGTGAATGCAACCTGGTGGTCCCGCTCGTAGATCCGTATGGTCGTGTGTAGAGATGGCGGGTAGATTGGGTCTGGCATCGAGGTTGTTGCATTGGATGTGTTCCTGAGCAGGGAGCCTTACTATGGTGTGGTTGGTGCAGTTGCTGGTGAGAAACGATCAGGTTGGCAGGTTGTCTGTAGCGAGGATGCCTGCCACCCAAGGCCTTGTGAAAGTGGGATCATTGTCCAGGATCGTTTTGTAAGATCTCCGATGATGCGTTGGAGGGGTTTAGCGGGGGCTGTACGTGGATGGCCAGTGGAGTCCTGTTGGTCCTTTCTTTGGTTTGTCTGCAGTAGAGGCTCTGGTACAACCACTCTGGCTTGTATCTTTTTCTATATTCCTCGGGCGGGTTAATCGTTAGTTTGAGAAGCTTGTGGAGATTGTAGTGTCGTCCTGTTGAGGGGGTTAAGCAATGCGGTTGTAACCTCAGTGCTGGCTGTAGACATCGGAGTCGTGATGTCCGGGTGAGAAGCTGAGGCATGAAGGTAGGCATAGCGGTCGTAGGGTTTCGGTAAGGATGGTGTAATGGACCATCACTTATGCACGCCGCGGTGTCTAGGATAGTGGACCTCCGTGTAGATGGTCCAGGCGAGGTTGATGTGGGTGTGTTCAACAGCTGTTCCACCTGCACAAAAAAAACTCCAGGACCAGGACTTCAAAGAGAACTGCTGACCTTCATTCACCGCAATTGAACACCACAACTCAGGATGGGAACAAAGACTGGGAATGGCTTGCCCAACTACAGAACCATTCTCCCTCTTGGTTTTCAACCCTCAGCTGCAGATATCAAGGCCATCCTCCTGATTGAACTAACGCTCGTTACTCTCAGCTGTGCTTTGCAAGCATATATATAACCTGCCCCTGAAATTTCCAACCCAATGCATTACGCAGATGGGTAGTCACCCCACGAAAGCTTTCACGATCGCAAAATGCTGTTAGTCTAAGGGCCACAGGATCTCTGCTGCTTTTCAGATCCATATAACATGCTTAACCCCTTCGATACTAGATATCCAAGACTGCTAGCTAGTACATATGTCCCCCTGTACGGATTCGACTCAGTCGCTGCAGGACTTCACTGCCCCTAAGCCAGACAGAGACCATCGCCCTCAACGGCGATGCCATCTTATACACACGACACAATCTACAGTGACCACATCACAACTTCCTCATGACCGTTCTCCCACGCCCAGGTGCATCCCAATCCTGCACATCCCACCCTACCCGCGCCGCCCCCGCCCTCTATCCACATCCTCTTTCTACTACCCTTCACTGGCAAGCGGTGCCGCCTCTCACCTGTACTTGGTTGTTCGGAGCGAGAGAGCGAGCGAGCGAGAGCTGTGTTATTTTTTTTTGCTTCAGCGGCGAGATACTATCTCCGCCCCCTCCTCACCACTTTTTTTTTTTTTTTTTGACCATTGTGGCAGCAAAAATCCTGGAGCCAGTTCCTGACTCTGTTTCCAATCATTATTACCTCTTTTGGCCCTGTCCAGTGGGTTAAATGTGTCAGCCTGGTACTTGTGTCTGGTGTGGATGTACAAGTATTGCAAATTTCTGATATTCTGTATGTCCAAGTCTTTTACGGGTAAGTCATCTTTTTTGCAGGCAGTCACCCTTTCCTTGCCAGCTTCTGTGAGCAGGGCCTGCCTCTGGCTCACAGCTTAACTTTGCTTTATGTTAGTAATGTCTTGACCATTACTTCAGTTCAGGCCTCAGGCCTCATACTGGACCTCGGACACCAAGGGTTTATGTCTCAAGGCCTCATCTTATTACAGTAGGTACCATCCAGACACAGAACGTAGTGGCAGTCCCTGTCCCAACAAGCCTCAGAGCCTCTAACAGCTTGTTCCTTCTCTCACAATAGGTTTGAGAGGAAGTACATTTCTCTGACTCAGATGTAGTGGCTTGATCGCATTCTAGTGCATCTCAGAGAGGAAGTTAGGGCTCCTGTAGGTATATCAGGATCTCATTCAGGGCGACTGAAGGTATTTGGATCCTACATGATATTATCCCCACAAATACATCACTTTGTTTGTTTTTCCTTTTTCTCATCCTTATTATCTCATTGCAGCTCTTTTCCCTTCCTCCCAATCTCTTCATTTTCACTTAATGCTCCAGTAAATCTGGACTCTTCGTCTTGCTTATCAGCTACAAGGTAGAGAAAATGAAATTTGTTTTAAGCTAAAAAATGGGACCACTGTAACATCTAGCAGGAGCATGTGGCATAGATACTAATTCCCTACCCTCCGGCTGGCAGGGCCAGATTAACCATTAGGCTAATAAGGTTATAGCCTAAGGCCTTCCTATTTTTTAGGCCCCACTGGTCAGGCAGAAGGTGCAGCTGGGATGGGGCAGTGGGGGGGGGGGGTGAGTTTGCTCATGCAGCCCTGTGGGAGTGCTCCTGCCACCAGGAAAGGCAAAGCAGCCCCTGTGGCTTGGAAGGAGCTCAGCTGGCAGCCTGCTGCTTCCGCTCCCTCCCGTCTGCATCTCCCTGCGTTCCAGGAACACACTGTCAGGTATCCTGTTAACACTGGTGACTAGACACTAAAAATCCAGTTACCACAGGAGGGTGCAGCGAGAGCAGAAATTGTGGGTGTAGCAGAGCAGGAGAGCAGGACTTGTGTCCTGTCCTCTCCCAACCCCGCAGCTCCCTGCATCTCCTATTTCTTCTGAGTTCTGCTTAGCTGTCAGGGAGGGAAGAGGCTCCCTCTGTCCCTCTCCTCCACCGAGGCTGGCAGGCAGCTCCAGGACACTGCCTCCTGGGTCCTAGTGCCTGTCATTGTCAACTTCTATGTGTGTCTGTGGGGATGGCGAGAGGAAGAGGCAGTATCAGAGTGGTAGGGTAGGAAACTTGCACAACACCTGCACACACTGTCCAGCTCCAGCCAGCTCCAGACATTCTGGATACCTGCACTTTAAATGTTACAGTATCTTCCATTGAGGGGTTTCAGATTTATGACGCGCTGTGTTCAATACTGTATTGAATTGTACTAAAAATCAAAGATGTATTTTTCTGTACTAGGATGCACAGGCAACCAAGTTCTTTCCTTATGCTCAGCCTAGTTTCACAGGCCAATGCAGCTTTGTATCTTTAAGGGGTTGCAAGGAAGCTCAACATGCAACTGTTGTAGGTTTCTCCCTCCCCTCACCCTCAGGGATTTTAAATCCACTTCTTAGCAGGCTATGATAGAAAGACTGACTGAATAGGCTAAAGGCAGGTTTGGTCCATTTGCAGTTCAATCCATCATAAAAGCACCTCACATTTGATTTCTTTTGAGTTTCATTCCAAAAGTTTAAAGCTAAATAAACCTGACGTTAGTCCTCATTTGTCTGCACCAATTCAAACTAACTTCTTTCCCAAGAGGAAAATGTTGGGTAAGCATGGAATGTGTGTGATTCAAGAAGGAAATGAGAACACAGACTAGTTCCTGCTGACAGTTACATTTGTGTAGCCTTATTGACTTCAGGGAGAACAGATTTTTGCACAAGAATACATTTTGGTCCCTTCTGCTTTTTCACACCTGGTATAAGCAGAATCTCATTCACTTTCCTCTCCTAAACTCTGAGCACTTTAAGGAAAAAAAATAAGTGAAGTCTGCTTGATTTACACATGAAAATGAAACAGGAAGCTTTCCCTTCATTCTACACCCGCCTTAAACACCAAACCTGATGTAACACGGGTGTCACTACAGCAGCCTTGGTTGGACTGTTCTTTTGAAAGATCCTTAATGGTTCTTTTAAGATGCTGCTTTTCAGTGAAGTCTTTTTGTTCAGGGAGGTAGAGAACACAACAGGGAATAGCTCTGTTCTGTCAACTCTTAGTCATTCAAAAGCTAAAAGGCTTTAGATTAAGTTTGTTTAATGTTTGCACAGAGCTAACATACTACACAAGTGCTAAATATTATGACTGGGCAACTATCTAAAAATCTGTGTCACTTCTAGCTATTACCTTGTTCTTACAGAAAGCTTAAAGCAAACAAATGCAAACCGTAGGGGGCTGGTACACACAGAACTCATGATTAAAAGCATCATGTCAGAGCTGCTAATCACACATTCTAGAACAGATAATACTTAGTCCTGCCATGACTGCAGGGGACCGGACTAGATGACCTCTTGAGGTCCTTTCCAATCCTATGATTCTATTCTATGATTCTACTTGTGGAAGAGCTTGGGGTTGGTGACAGAATGGGCTGATGTGGTGAACCATTGGAGATTAACTACACAAACTGGCTATCATCCCACAAATAATATTTGGGTTCAATGTGAAAACAGTAATTCATTGTCCTCAGCCAGGGTAACACTGAGAGGCAGCTATCAGAGTAAGACAGCCTAAAATACAATGCCACCCAATGTAATTTTCCCACTACTACTGCCTCCAGTTCAGTGGATTTTACACCTGAGTGGTTTTCTTGTACATAATAAAAGCTGGCTGCATCCCAGGCTGCAGTCAGAGTGAGATAGGGTATGTGGTGTGGAGTCCAGAGCTTGGAGGAAAACACCTGCAGGGCTTGGCTTTGCACTGTGCCATGTGGAGAGCTCAGGGTAGAAGCAGGATGGGGAATGCTGCAGCGTTCATCCTCATACAGATGAGCAGGAAGGAGGCCTAAGGCCTGGTCCACGCTACGCCGTTAAATCGATTTTAACAGTGTTAAATCGATTTAACGCTGTACCTGTCCACACTACAGTGCTTTTTAAATCGATTTAAAGGGCTCTTTAAATCGATTTCTGTACTCCTACAAAACGAAAGGAGTAACGCTAAAATCGATAGTATTACTTCGGAATACTGTTAGTGTGGACGGAAATCGACATTATTGGCCTCCGGGAGGTATCCCACAGTGCACCACTGACCGCTCTGGACAGCAATCTGAACTCGGACGCAGTGGGCAGGGAAACAGGAAAAGCCCCCGAACTTGAATATATTTTCCTGTTTGCCCGCATAAGGAGTCTCTGATCAGCAGCGGGTGCGTACTAGTCCCAAATCCAAAAAGAGCTCCAGCATGACCCTACGGGAATACTGGATCTGATCGCTGTCGGGAGACAAATCTGTTCTATCAGAGCTCCGTTACGAAGACGAATAGCAAAGCATTGAAAAAGAAATCTCCAAGCTACACAGTGCTGCGGAAGCGTAATGGCAAGCCCGAACTCAAATGGACGCTAATTGAGGAGTGGGTAACTGAGACTCCACTATCCACATCACGCAGTCTCCAAAAACTATTGCGTTCTGCTGCTAGCCTCCAGTGCCTGTAGTGTTCCAACACATTTGTCGGCCGTGGTTTCGGGATAGTCCTCAGTTTACTCCACCCCCCCCACGTGAAAGAAAAGAAAGAAATATTTCTTAGCTTCTTTCGGTACCCTATGTCTCTGAATGCTGCTGGAGACGCTATGTGCAGCCGTGAAGCTCAGTATTCGCTCCTCTCCCCTCTCCGGTGGCGATGGTGCAGATAGACTAGGTAACAGTCCTTAGAAACCCGAGCGCCCAATGCTTGATTAATTGTTCAATATCTACAGGTTGGCCTGAGATGTGCCAGCCCGAGGGCGCTGGCCTAAAAACAGAACAGGAATGATTCCTGGTCATCCGTAGTGTTTACAGGAATGGCTGTTAACCGTCTTCATCATAACAACTGGACGGAGCTTCAATCAGCCCCCTCATCTTTCATTTGTGTAAGAAAAGTTCTGTACTGCCTGGACTATCATAGCATGGGATGGCTGGCTCCTCTCCCCACACGCTTAATGTCCTGCCTGGACTATTCATAAGGCACCGAGGCTGCCTCCCTCATTTTATTCACTAAAACTCCTGCATTCTTATACTTCATAACACAAATGGCGACACTTCCCGGATACCCAGGAGGTGGGGAGGAGGAAGAACGGGTGGTTTTGCAGGCACCCCTGTGAATATACACGAGCAGCTGTCTCTCTGCATACACTGTCCTCTACTACACTAGCCCCATATCTGCAGACGACTACTATTTTAGAAACCATAAAGAGGATTGATCGGGAGTTCATTCCAGTTTGTTTGCACCCCGGCCAAATCTCAGCCAGGCACTCTGAAAGCAGTAGACATTACAAAAGCGGAGAGATTAACCTCATCTCTTCCAGTTTACTCCAGCACTGCGGTACAGAACAATTGCGTAACCATCTCTCTATCATGCAAAAGAAAAGAATGCTTGCTGTGTAGCACTGGAGTATCGCCTCTGGTCCGCCGCATCCAGTACACATATGGTGACTGCAAATAAAAAAGCTGAACGGGCTCAGGTTGCCGTGCCTATGGCGTCTGCCAGGGCAATCCAGGGAAAAAGGGCGCGAAAGGATCTCTGTTGTTTCCCGGAAGAAGGAATGACTGACGACATTTACCAGAACCACCCGCGACACTGATTCAACCCAGAATTCCAAGGCAGGGGAGACTGGAACTAGTGGATAGCTATGGAATAGCTACCCACAATGCAACTCTCCAAAATCGACGCTAGCCTCGGACCTGGACGTCACACCATCGAATCGTGCCTTAGTGGCCGCGTGAAATCGAATTTATAATATCTGTTTTATAAAACCGGTTTAATGTAATTCGGAATTATCCTGTAGTGTAGACGTAGCCTAAGAGAAGGACAGCAGAGCATCCCTTGTGCTACCTCTTACTCAGAAGTACCTGTTTGAAGAAGTGAGAGTAGAATAAACTTGTTAATTTTACATAAATAAATAATATGTAAAGAAATGTTTGATGACTTCATTTTTTATTTGCAATATATAATTCATACTTAGGCCCTTCCCTCCCATTAGCCTTAAGCCCCTTATAACCTTAATCTGGCCCTACCAGCTGAGAATGTTAAAGATGTGGAATCAAAGGATTTGTCTGTTGAAACATCACCACAACCCCAGCTAGCTCCGCTGGGTCTCTATTCATTTCAGGAGCAGTTCAGAATTGTGCTTCTTGTTTTTAGCCCTTCGTCCTACCTCATGGCTTTTGTCTAATTCCAGTTCCCTCTTCACTGCTCCTGCTGCTCTCTGTTCACCTCATGGTGGCCTGTTCTCTGTCCCTCCAAACACTCATGGCTCTGGTGCTGCAAGAGCCTTCTCGTCTGCATTGTCTTTCTTCAGGACCAGTCAGCTGTTCTTGAGTATCTCATCTAATTTCAAAACACAGCTGAAAAATGCCTTGATTAATCTTCTCCATTTTTTTGTTTGTTTTTTTGTTTGGGCTGCTATTTTTCAGTATTTACCACTAGCAAGCAGGGCCAAACCCTAGTCTCTATCATGCCCAAAGTGTCCCAACAAAGCCACATAGGTTGCATGGGTGCAACTAAGAGTGGCATTAGCCCTTGTAACTTATCTTATTGTATGAAAGGTTGGGGACTACAGCTTGCATGAAAAAATAGAATGAGTATATCATGCTTTAAATGCAGAGTGCTTACAAACAAGGCCGAACCTGCACAAATACCCCTTAGAGGCAGCTAAGTAAGGAGCTGTTATCCCTGTTTGATATATCAGGAAATTGAGGCAGAGAGCTTGCAGACCAAAGTTTCCAAGAGCTTTCCAGTTTTTGGTGGCCATCTTTAGAACTTAAGGCCAGATTTTCAGACATGCTGAGGACACTGTGGGTTCACCTCTGACAGTCAGATCACAGGTGTCCAAAGATGGCCACCAAAAGCTAGAGGTCACACTTAAATTTGGTCTTTAAACTCACTGCCTTGGTTTCCCTATATATAAAATGGGGATGAAAGCTACCTATACAGCTGCTTCCAAATTAGAGGTTGTTTTTTCAAATGTGTGCCTTAGGGACTTATGTGAGGCCACACAGCAAGCCAGTGGGAGAGGTAGTATTAGAATCCAGTACTTAGCATTCCCTGGCCTGTGCACTAAGTACTAGATCAGATGGCCTCTCAGTGTTGTATTGGATGATTCAATTTACAATCAAGTGTTTAAAGGATGGATGTAACTCTGATGAAAAATTGGATACATCTACATTTCCCACTTAATTCTATTACAGTCTGATTAAAAACCATCTAAGGCATCAGATTCAGTGCTTTTAAGTGCTTTGCCACATTACTATCTGAGTGCTGTGACATTTAGGGTATGTCTTCACTAGCAATGTTAAAGCACTGCCACGGCAGCCATGGCAGCGCTTTAACGTGACTGTTTAGTCGCAGCACCAGTGCTGGGAGAGAGCTTTCCCAGTGCGGTAAAAAAACCACCTCCATGAAGGGCGCAGCTACCAGCGCTGGGAGTGTGGCTCCCAGTGCTTATGCACTGTCTAACGCTGCCACTTTACAACGCTGAAACTTGCAGCGCTCAGGGGTTGGGTTTTTTTCACACCCCTGAGTGAGAGAGTTGCAGTGGCAGTGTAGACAAGGCCTTAATCTCAGCAAAATCCACACTGGGACAGTATCTCAATAGCTGCTGAGAAACCATGGTTGCACCATGGTAACTTTATGACCATTTCACTAATATTATGACAAGTAGGTGCCATGCATAGCAAACGCATGAGAGAAAAGTAGTCAGTGAAAGCTTACATCCAGCCAGATACGTGGTTCACATACCTGACACAAATTTTCTTTGTCATTGTTTTTACTGCTGTGACTCTCTAAGAGAGAAATTAAACTACCATTTTAGGCTCAAACTTGTGAGACTGCTTAGTTCTGGTCCTCATTTACATTAAGGCTACTTTCTACTACTCTAGTTCTGCAAGAATGCCTTAAAGTGGGTATAAATATAATTGATTTCCACTTTAAGGCCTCTTCACGTCATGGGCCACCCACTTAGCATCCAAGCCCACTCCCCAGCCCTGGCTCTGCTCTGGCCCCAGCACTTGCCCCACTCCACCCACTTGCCTGGCATAGGCACGGGAACTAAGGGTGCTGGGGGTGCTGCAGCACCCCCAGGTTTTATGCAGAGCTCTGCTCCCGGGATCCCTGTTGCCAACCCCACACCCACTCGAGCTGTGGCTCCAGCATCTGCTCCCTTACCCCGTCTAGGGCCCCCCCGGAGTCACGACTCTTCTCCCGGCTCCAGCTCTGGGGGGGAAGGGGTAAGAGGGCTGGCTTTCAGCACCCCGCACTATTTAAAGTGTTCCAGCACCACAGCTGCCCAGTGCTCCTGCCAGGCAGTGGGGTTGGGGCGCAGGGGCTTGTCCCGCTCTGCCTGCCCAGTGCTCCAGCCAAGGAGAGGGGTCAAGGCACAGGGGATTGCCACGACCCCATGCTCCAGCTGGAGAACCAGGCGGGCAGGCGGAGCGGAACAAGCCCCTGTGTCCAGATCCCACTCCCAAGATGGAGCGCCAGGCGGGTGGGCAAAGTGGAGCAAGCCCTCGTGCTCCCACCTAATCTGCCACTGGGAGGAGGGTGAGCAAACGGGGGCCATAGATGATATCTTCAAAAAAGACAGGCCCACTGCCTGGGGGAGCCAGGCCCGGTGTGGGGTG
This sequence comes from Chelonoidis abingdonii, assembly GCF_003597395.2. Lineage (NCBI taxonomy): Eukaryota > Metazoa > Chordata > Testudines > Testudinidae > Chelonoidis > Chelonoidis abingdonii. The sequence continues at coordinate 92,677,990 of NC_133772.1, forward strand.
GTGGGACCTGGAAGGGAGCCAGGAGCGCAGGAGAGCAACATCTCTCAGAGCTGGGTGTGCATCCGAGGCCTTGGGGATCCCCTGGCCAGAGGGTCCATCTATCGCCCCCTGCAAGGCCAGGTGAAGGAGATGGAGGAGGCGAGCCCCCATCCCTCCTGCCCTCACAGCCACCCCCCTTTCCTCCCCGGTAATTGCCTGCCCACTGGAAGTCAGGGCCCACCCAAATATCCCATGCTGGCTTTGCCAATGCTTCACACTGCCAGAGTACTGGAAAGTGGTTTTAGTTTAACTGAGGGTCAAGGTCCATGAGTATAATTTGCTCACACAATTATCATTACTGCACACATAGTCACTATAATTGTGCGCATGCACTTTTGAAAATTTGGGACTCTGCATGTCCTAAAAAAATGCCTTTTAAGTTTTCGTATTTTGGCCCAAATTTATCAAGACAGACCAAGCAGCTAGAGGTTTTATTTACCCCAGTAGAATTACATCAGGGATGAATGAAGCCAGTGTGCATACTTCCCCTCTTTTTTCTAAATGAGGGGAGGGAGCAGCAGACCCTGCATTTCTATTAAAAATTGAAACTAAATTAACAAATAATTCCAGCAATAACTACTAATTTCTACAGGTATCGAAAGCCTAGACTATCCAAATACCAAGCTGTGCTGCTCTCTAGCAGAAAACTTTAGAAAATAAAAGCCAAGACTACATGGTAGGTTTTCTAGTCCATCCCCAACTGATTTAGGATAATTACTCTAAAGTTCCCTCTGATATATATGGAGGGCTTCACCCAGTCTAGTCTGAAATGATTCATTAAGGGGGTGCGTACTTGCTCTCTAGAAATACAGAATTAGACTTTTCACCACATACAAATGTTACCTATTTTTGAATGTTAGAGGCCAATGTCACTTATCTCATAAGCTTATCTCCTTATTCTTTGGTCTAGCCCTAAGTAATCTGGGCTTCTCCCTCCATATATGTAGTAGCTGGCAGAGTTCTGAAACATATGGGCCCCATCAGTGTTAGTACAGTAAAACTGAGACAGTGGCAGACTTCAGAAGAAACAACTGGTACATGTGATTAGTCTAGTCTAATGACAGGTGTCTGTACTGGAAACTGGATTGTATGATTTCATTAGATTAGAATGTTTAGATTTAGTGGCCTCAGAAGAGTTCCTCCTTGTCAGGAGAAGTGCTTTGCAGGTGTCATCAATATACAAGCAAGTATGGGAGCAAGTCAAGTGAATCTGAGCCTATTTAGAAGAAAAATTGCTAGAAGGGCTAGTGACTTTAGAAGATGGCTGGTTCCCCACATCAGTATTTCACAATCGCACCATTCATCATCATCTGCTTTATCAAGATGCTTTCCCACAGTGATTTGTACCATAGCCAGTCTGCATCCTTGCCAGATGACCAGTCACATTTTCTTTCCTACTAAATAGTTATTCTCCAAGGGATGGCCTAGTGGTCTGGACCAGATTTCTGAGTTACCTAGTATATCTGGGGTGGGAGTGTGGTGTTTGGATGGAATGAGAGTCTGAGTCCCAGGTGCAGTGTTCTGTTCCTCAGGTCAGCTGGACTCAGGTATTTTGTAGACATAAGATTTGCAAGTTGTGACAAGATTCACCTCCATTGGCCCAACAGAGCCCTACTCACCCTGTCGTGGGGTCTCAGTTGGTTGCCGCCTCTCACAGGTCCAGTGCTATGGTGCTTTAGTCCCCTGGCTAAGACCCACTTGAGTCCCAGGCCCTGAGGGGTATTAAAGTCCAAAAAATAAAGGAATGCTACAAGCTCAAAACAAGGTAATCCAATGAGTCTTCAGACAAGACCCCACCTGCCTACTCAGGGCCTGTCTTCATGCAGCCAGTGCTTTTTGTCAGTCTCCCGGGGCCCAGTGGTCCCGCCACTAGGAGGCTTGTCCAATCCTGGCTGAAACCAGGCTTCCCCCACTGAGGGAGAAGCAGAGCTCCGCTCTCCTTCCTGGCTAGCCTCAGGCTCCCCTCTCCACTCCTGATATCTGTCCTGTGTATAGCAGGATGGAGTCAATTTCCTCCAAAGGCCCTCATTAGCCTTCTCCTTGCCAGTGCGGGGCCTATATGCCCCATCACACAAATCCAGATTAGCAATCTGAACCATTGCAGTAGAAGCACACTGCGGGTAAGGAGCCCTTTTCTTCCATCACAGACTAGGATAGTGCAATGCCTCCTGGGAGGACTGGGATCACACTCATGGAGTATCTACATAGCCTTATCAAGAAGGAGGGACTGGTTGGGTGGCAGGTAGGAATGTTAAGGCAGGAAAAAGTTTGTGCCCCAATCAGCACAATAAACTCCGAGACCGAATGGGCCTTGAATCTGTGTCCAAGCCTGTCAAAGCACTAGTACAGCAAGAAGCATTTGGGAGGGAGAAGAAGGATGTAGAGTGTGTGTGTGGGGGGGGGGGGGTCCTCCAGGATAGAAGGAAGGGGAAATGTCCTCCTTTCCTGGCCATAACAAAAAAAACAAAACAAAACACTTCAGTGTGCAAGCAGTAGGTTGCTCTATGTATGATCAGGAATTATGAGGACAAAAGATCGACACGTTCGGTAGTTAGTCAAGGCCCACCCCTACTATTTCCTTGGAAGCAAAGTCTTATGAGTCAGTTTTCTCCTATGCTAGAATTTAGAGGTGAGCCAACAGAAGGAAGGCAGCATCTCAATCCCCTAGAAAGGTTCTGAAACACCTTCTGTATTGACTCAGCAAAGGTAACCAGGAAGTACTCTAAAGTCCTACTTTGTGGCATTTTATTTAACAAATGAATCCACTGGATGAGTGGCTCTTGCTCTTCCCTGCCATAGAGCTAAGTTCATTCAGCTTCCAGTCTGTGTGTCTTGTTCCCTGGGTCAGGAGCACTTTGTATCCCAGCAGTTCATCCTTTTGACCACTTATTGACTCCATAGGGATTCCTGTCTATGCCCCAGGATGGGAGGGGTGCTTTGTCATCTGAAGAGCTGGCGGAACCAAATTCTGTGTTTTATTTTGACAGATGGGATGTGAAGGAAGGTGAAGACATGTCCTTTCTAAAGGATGACCCTGATAACCAGGTGAGTTTAAAGAAAATCTGCTCAATTCTTGCAGTTAGTCCTGAATGAAAACTTGCAGTCTCAGGTAAATTGGGATCTATGGGTTAGAGTACAGAATTGAGAGATAGGAGACTTGGGATGTACATCTAACTCAGTCACAGACCTCCCCTTCTCCCCCGTTTGACCTAGAATAGGTCCTTATACTTCTCTATGGTTCAGTTTCCCCCTCTGAAAAATCAGGATAATACTTATTTAGCTTTGGGAAACATATGTCTTCAGAGGAGAAGTACAATATAATTGCATATGGATATTTTAAATAAACCAAACTAAATGGTTCTCATTCTCTCTTTTCTCATTCCAGGGATCCACCAGTGCTGACACACTGAAAAGCAAAGTTCCTGCTGGCAGGGAGGTGACAGAACAGAATTGCACAGCAGATCAGGAAGTGAACATGGAGCAGCAAAGGCCCCAAGACCCTGGTTTCTTCTCATCACAAGGGGAGAGAGGTGGGAAGATTCTGTCTGCACAGGACATTCAGAGGGAGAAACAGCAGGCAGGGAAGTGCCTCAGCAAGGAAGTGGCAATATCCAGTGTGGGTGACTCAGAACCAGAATCCAAGCAAAGTCAGGAAGGAATTCTGGAAGCTAACACTGAGAAGCCTAGCACTACCAATCTCTCCCACCAGGGCAGCTGCATGAACAGGAGCACTTCCCAAATCATCACTACAAGCACTATGCAAGCTGCTGGCCCTGGCAGTAAGGGAAGCATGTCAACACCCCTGGGAAATGGGTTAGAGAAAAATGCTCTGTCAGAAAGAGAACCCATTGAGGACTCTTCAGAAAGCCTCAGCGGAAACCTGGAAGAGGCAGCACGTGGTAGATGTGATGGAGCCAAAGGACTGTCACTGAGGAGAGTGGCTGAGGTGTCCCAATACACTGGTTCTGAGGGGCAAAAAGTCACAATGAAAGGAGGCAAGGTAGTCACATGCCTTGAACATAGAGGGGATCCTGCATCCCCAAAGAAAGATGTCTCAGACAAGATTGGGGTCTCACAGAACAGGAAAGGTGACCAGCCTGAGAAGTGCAGTTATAAAAACAGTGGGGACGGTCAGAACTCAAGGAGAATACACTGGATTGCAAGAGATTGAAGGTGAGTGCATGGTCCATAGCTCACTCTGAGGTATTTTAATAATCCCAGTTGCACTTAATTGAGTGCAGACTTGAGAAAGGTCCACAGCTCAGCTTTTTTTGGGACAGCAGGACAATTTACTAAATATTTGCCCAAATATGCTCATGAATTTTAACACTGAGTAGACAGTATCTGCACCCAATTTGTCTCATCCCCATGGTTCCAAATTACATGAATCAACTGTGAAAATCTAAATCTCCACACCACAATTACTTGCCCCTGGAATACAGTGAAGAGAGAAACCTTAGAAGGTTTCCCCATGGCTGTTTCCTGCTGGTGGCATGTAGTATTCAACAATTCAGGGGGCTCAGACTTTGAAATTGGCTACTTGTTTCAGATAATCTCTGAAATTCCAGGAAGAAGTGGCAACCCCTTGGGTGGACCTTTCCATCTGACTATGCAGCGATCACAGGTAGAAAAATTAGTGGCCTATTGAGTGCCATTCCAACAACATCTTTCTTCGTATTATAGGCCCCTCTTGTCTGCAATAGTTTGAAGATCAGGCTAGAGGATCAGGAGGATCATGTGATTCTCTCCCCAGCGCATGAAGTGCAAACAAATGCCTAATAAAATTATTTATATGGCAACACTAATGTATATGGCACTTTACAAACATAAAGGATGACAATGTTCCTTCTCCAGAGACCTTTTAATTGAAACAGAAGGCAGAAAAAATCCACTCTGGTTAAATGGAAAAGCTCAAGATATTAGTTAAGCCAACTATGCATCTTCCAAAAAAAATTGAAATCCCACCCAAGTAATGACAGTCGAAAAGAATATAGACAGCGGCAGGCAAAAACAAGATGTAAATTAGGACGAATGGCTTAGAGGGAATTTGAAAAGCTAAAGACAAAACAAAATAATAAGAAATTCCTTCAGTAGCTCAGAAGCAGGAAACCTGTGAGAGATTTGGTAGGTCCCCAGGACTATCAGGGAGTGAAGGGAGCAGATAGAGAAGATAAGGACATTGCATAGAAGCAAAATGATTTATTTGCATCAGTATTCACCACAAAGGCTGTCAGGGGAGATCTGCTCTTTTCAGGTAATAACGACGAGGCATTGTCATAGATTGGTGTGTCAACAGAGAAGGTGCTAAAACAAACTGATAAATTAGGGCCTGAGCCTGAAGCCCCAATCCACAGCACCCAACTTTTATATGTCTGGAAAGTCACTGGAATAACAGTATGATCCACAGAGCCTGAGTTAAGCACCTAGGCTCCCTATACAATGCCTAGGGAGACAGAGATGCCTTACAGTGAGACCCACAAAGCCGGCATGCTGGGCAGGGGCACACCTAAACTAGCCAACAGAAGATGTAGATGAGGGGGGTGCGTGCCAAGTCCCATCCTGCTCTCAGCTTTCTCCAGACTCCAGACTTCAGGGAGGTGCCTATCTCTGCTTGTGATTCATGAACTGGGGTCACCTAAGTCACATATAAGGCTTGATTGGTAGTCATGATTAGAGGCTGTCTAGTGCCACACAAAACTGCTGGGTGTGGGAGGAAGAGGACTTCCCTTATAACTTTTAGCCCAGGGGTGGGCAAACTACAACCCTCGGGTGCGGGATCTGGGGCACAGGGTCAGGGGCCATACCATGTGGTTCCCAGCAGTGGCTGCATGGCCCTGCTTTGGCGCTCCAGCCAGGGCACAGGGCTGGGAGCCGCTCCACGAGGCTCCTGGAAGCCGTGGCATGGCCCCACTCTGGCTCCTACATACTCCAATGGCCCCCTCTGGTGCTCCAATGGGAGCTGCAGGGGCAGTGCTTGGGGACGGAGCAGCGTGCGGAGGTGCCTAGCCATGCCTCCATGGTAGGAGCTGGAGTAGGGACATGCCGCTGCTTCTGGAGACGCTTGAGGAAAGTGCCGCTTGGAGCCTGCACCACTGAGCCTCTCCCCACACCACAACTCCCTGTCCCAGCCCAAATCCCCCTCCCACCCTCTGAAGCCCTCAATCCCAGCCCAGAGCACCCTCCTGCACCCCAAACCTCTCATCCCCAGCCCCACCCAGAGCCTGCACCCCTCAGCCAGAGCCTGCACCTCTTCCCGCACCTCAACTCCTGCTACAGCCCAGAGCCCCCTCCTGCACCCAGTGGCAGGGGGAATCCCCACTGCTCCCAGGCACCGCAGGTGGCAGAGGAATCCACAGAGCTCCTGACTACTGCGGGGTGCAAGAGAGACCCCCAACACTCAGATCCCTGCTGCCGTGGGCAGCAAGAGGGTGCCCCGGAGCTCAGCAGCAGGGGGCACCCCCAGCAGCTTCCAGCTGCAACTGGGGGTGGGGGTGGGGACCCTGGAGCTCCCAGTCCCCCTCTCCCCCAGCTGCCCAGGCTACCCCCATTTTGTCATGGGTATTTTTAGTAAAAGTCAAGGACAGGTCATAGGCTTCCATGAATTTTTCGTATTGCCCGTGACCCGTCCGTGACTATTGCTAAAAATATCCTTGACAAAAACATAGCCTGTCATAGACACAAGGAGCTCAAGCTATTTAGCTTGACAAAGAGAAGGTTAAGGGGTGAAATGGTCAGCCTCTGAGTACTTACATGGGGAACAAATAGATGATAATGGGCTAGCAGACAGAAGTATAACAAACTCCAGTGACTGGATATTGAAGTTAGACAAATTCAGTTTGGAAGTAATCTGTGCTTTTTTTTTTTTTGAACGGTGAGGGTAATTAACCTTTGGAACAATTTACCCAGAGTCACGGTGGATTCTCCATTGCTAGCAAATTTCATGTCAAGATTAGATTATTTTTTTTAAACAGAAATGCCCTAGTTCAAAAGGAAATAGTTAGTTCTGCAGTCTGTGTTATACAGAAGGTCAGAGCAGATGATCACAATAGTCCCTTCTGGCCTTGGAATCCACAGGAAAGGCTAATTAGTTGATACAACCATTAAAAATAGACTTAGAAAACATCTGGGCATACATGACATGAGAAACAAACCAGCATGGTTCAGAAGATAAAGGGGAAGTAGCTGACATACTTTATTCAGCCTTTCAGAAGTCTTGCACAAAGTCCCACGCAAGAGGTTATTAAGGAAACTAAGTTGCATGGGGTGAGAAAAAGTACATTCTTGGATTAGACACTGGCAAATTGGAAACAAATAGTGGGAAATATCTATTTTTTTCAAGGCAACTGGTTAGCGCTAGATTCACTTAACACATCCTTGATGCTATCCCTCTTTGGCAAAGTACTTAAGCACATGTTTAAAGTTAAGCACCTCATTAAGTCCGACTGAAGTCAATGGGAAATCAGTGGTACTTAAGCAAATATTTAATCACCTACTTACATGCTTTGCTGAACTGGGACATAAGAAAAGTATTGTTCGATAAACATAATATGTTTATGATTTGGACACAGGCAAATGTAGTGATGTGCAGGGGCAGCTCTAGAAATTTCGCCGCCCCAAATAGGGCGGCATGCCGCAGGGAGCGCTCTGCCAGTCGCCGGGAGGGCGACAGGCGGCTCCAGTGGACCTCCCGCAGACGTGCCTGTGGAGGGTCCACTGGTCCCACGGCTTTGGTTTACCACCGGAGCCGCGGGACCAGCAGACCCTCTGCAGACGTGCCTGCGGGAGGTCCACCTGAGCCACCTGCCGCCCTCCCGGCGACCGGCAGAGCGCCCCCTGCAGCATGCCACCCCAAGCACTCGCTTGGCATGCTGGGGGTCTGGAGCCGCCCCTGGTGATGTGGCACTATTTGCACAACACAAAGTTATTTAGGTTATTCAATTATTTAGGAAGACTAAGTAATTTCAGATGGGCCTAACAAAGATAGGAGACCTGGCAGCACAATGGCAGGAGACTTTCAGTGTTGACAAATTCAGGGCAATGCACATTTGAAGTAACAATCTGAAGTACAACTACACGTTGCTAGGTTCTAAATTAACTGTAACCATTCAGGAAAAAGACCCAAGTATCATTGCATGTAGCTCTATAAAAATATCTCCTCAGTGCAGTCAGAAAAGCAAGCAAAACATTTGGGTGATAGCCAGTGTGATAGAGAATAACACTGAAAACAACATATTGCTATTATACAAATCAGAGCTGTGATTTTAATCAAGAATACTAAACTCGCTTCCTCTGAATCAGAGTCACCTGACACGTATAAAACAATTTGTCATTGAACTCCATAAATCTAATTAGTTGCCAGATTGGAATGCTGAGCTTGGATACACAAAGAAGAGAGATCAGGTATCAAGTTGCAGTGTATCTTTCTCTCATCCAGGCTTGCCATTTCTACTATTGGGACGTGAACATCAGTGACACCCCAAGGGGTTGGCCTTACACAACTGTTTATAGGAAGGCCGTTTTATTTAATGGCTTGTTGGGGTTTCACAGCACACAGTTCTCTCCTCCCAAAGGCTGACTCCACCAAGGTCTGTTCATCTATCTTGTAGTGCCTGGCTAATGTGTGAGTGTGACATTGTACACTTCCTTATAGGATCCAGACAGTTTCTCAGCCTGAGATCAATCAAGCCTTAGTTGGATGAGTTTATTTGTCCTGCAGGAGTTTAATCTCTTGTCTCTTTTGCTTCTTTAAAACACAATATATTAACCAATTCCTGCTGAATGATGCAGGCCAAGCTGAGTGTTTGATTTTCTGCATGCTTGAATTCTCACCAGATAGATCTCAGCAGCTCTTTGGACAGCCAGCACGTGAATTTTAAATAGGCTTTTCCTGTGCTCTGTAGAGGAGGAAGTAGCAGGTGTGGAAACTGTGCCACTTCAGTGGGCAGCAAGAATGGGGCTGGTTTTCCTGATGGGGAATTAAACCCCTTGCTTGGTGACTGACAGGTTTAGTCCCACCTCCTCAACTGCAGACTAGAGGGAATGCCCAGCACTAGGAATGAAGGGCCTGGATAGTAGAGAGAACAAGGGGACTTTCAAAAGACAATAGATGAAATCCTGGCTCCATTGAAGTCAATAGCAAACCTACCACAGACTTCAGAAGGGCCAGGATTTCTCCCTGCATATTTAGAAGGGGTAAAGGGACATTTTAATCCAGTGCATAATTGGTTCTGGAACTCTTGATGGCAAGAGCCAAGTAGGGCTCAGAAAAGGATCAGACATTTATATGCATAACAGGAACACTTACAGTCATCTCAGACAAGATGGAAATACAAGGTCTTAAAATCAGGAGCATAAACCCTCACGTTTCAGGGCATGAGCCTATCACTAACTCACTGCAGAGTCATGAAGAAACTTCCCCTCTTTGCAAATTATTCAATAGTTGTCCAGTATGGAGTTTCTTGCCACTAGCCCGGAGCATCTGGCAGTGGGTGCTGTCAGAGACAGGATGCCTGACTGGAGGGGGCACAGGTCTGAGCCCATATGGCAATCCCAGTGTTCCTTAGCACAGGTTATTTCTTTTTATCTTTTAAATTAAAACAGTGTTTAACTAAATTATTTTTGATTGCTTGGAACTGACAATTGCTTGATTGTACTTCTTTAGTGACTTAATAGACCTGTGATAGTGACACCTCAGACTAGTCACATGTCACTAGTGAGCCTCAGCACATATTGCTATGTCTTTGCCCCAGCATCCATGAATGTAGCTCCCCTGTCAGGGACAGATTTCCCATTTGCAGGTGGTGTGATATTTTGCCATGGTTTGTTTAGGGTGGGGAAAGCACAGAAGCCAGAGAGAAAGAGTTCTGCCTTTAACTCCGTTTCCCAGCTCTGAATCATCAGTAACAAATCTTGCAGGGAGAGAGCTGTAATGAGCCAGCCAGTATGTATTTCTAACATCTAACTGAGCAGACTCAGAATTGCTTCTCTGCGTATCCTGGTACAGATGCTGCTAAGAGTTTAAAAACAAGTCTTAACTCAAATGGTCAGCAGTCAATGCATTTGGAGCAAGAAGGTTTCAGTTCTACTCCAGCTGTTGCTTTCAAAGTCCCTATATCAACATGGTAATGATATGCAGAGTAATGACAGCCCTGGCATCCTTAGAACAATCATGGGCTGGTTGCAGTAGCTTCCCTGTTCCCCCAGCCTCTGTTTTTCGGTGATCTGCACACAAATGATTTGCTAGACCACATTACACAAAGCTCTGCAAAATTCAATTTTATTTCCACAGGAGTTTGGGCAAAGTTCTGTTGTTTCACACAAGCAGCATACCCCAGGCTTTCCCTGATTAGCAGGTTGCACAACAGGATTATTTTTGCCTTTAAAAAGAAAAAGAACGGACATTTTGCATTTTTCAGTGGAAAGCCTTGTGCAGTGAACAAACTGGTCAGATTTTGCTCAGGAGCTGGCCCAGTTTTGCTTGAAAACAGACCCATTATTTGTTGGAAAATAGCCCTGCTTTTGCTCCAACAATCACATGCCTCATCCAAATTTCCTGCAGGAATGGGCCCATTTCCAATCTGTAACCAAATGTAAAAACCCCAAGGATTTTTGCGTTTTATCTGTCACATACTCGGGGAATTACAAAATGTTATTACCATGGGTACTCGGCTATAAAACCTTTAGTTTCTGTGACATCTTTCCCTTTTAGGGACTTCATATCATTGGTACCTTGGTCAATGATGTTTAAAATATACTATTAACGTAGATGCCAAGATAATGTGGCTCCTTTTACATAGGAGTGTGGTGCAAGATTTTCAGTACTGACTAGGGATTCTGGATCCTCAGTTTGAGACACCTTTAAAGGGGACTGATTTTCTGAACGTGCTAAGGAGCCACCCTCTGAAAAAAATCAGCCCTCTTTAAGGTTGTCTCTGGTCGGGCACCAAAACTCAATATCTGATTTTGAAAATTTAGGCCAAAGAATCTGCCCTATTGAGCGTGCAGGGAAAGATGTAATGAGCCAGCCAGAGCTTGTCCTGGCAAGGCTGGTATCCTGCCTCTAGCAGTAGCTAGTTCAGAGAAAGGCAAACCCCCCATGCTCCTGCCGCCTCTTTTTCTCCCCCAACCCCCTCCCACAGAAAAGCCACCACATAACCTATAACAAAACTAGCCAGGTGTGGATTACTGGTGAATTTGCCTCTCTCACTATGAGTCTGCTAAAAGAGCCAGCATTACTTCATGGGTTTCTGCAAGAGCCAAGATCAGAGAATTGTTCAAGCAACCAAAAGAGTGATAATCACCTCAGCTGTTACATCAAACAAAGAGTGGCATTTCCCATTCTTTTATTATGATGTAAAAAATAAAGGTCCAGTGTCCAGGGGCACCTTTACCAGCCACTGCTTTCTTATGGCCATGCATGGTGGTGTGACAACTCTGCCTCAGTTCCCTCACCACAACAGTCCTTTGTCTCTGTGTGAGATGGCCGCTGCTTCTTAGGACTCCAGCCAGGCTGTTAATAGCCTCTCCCTTTCCAGGGCAATAAAGAGTCCAATAGACCAGGATACCTATGACTGTATCAAAAAGGCAACAATTCCAGGCCCACCCACTCTTCTGGATTCCAGCCCAGGGACCCTGCGTTAAACCACCGGAACTGGTTTGTCCCAATCCCTGGCTGCTTCCCTGCACCTTTTCCCTTGTTTCTCTAGTAGCCCTTTTCCTTGCTGAGTCTCTTTCTCTGGAAATCCGGAGAGGCTTCCTACTAGTCTGCTATTGAAAGACTTTCCTCGTGGTAGTCTCTGTGGCAGCCAACCCTCTCCTCTCATCTGCAGACTTCTAATGCCCCAGTTGTTACTGAGCCAGCAATTAGCAGCAGCTGAGGAGATAGCTAAGTGAACTGTCAACCCCTGAGTGGCTGTGGTCTGATGGGGTCTATATTTCCCATGACATCCAGTTATTTCTCCAGTTTGTAGACCATAAATCCTGATACCAAAACTGCCTTGATCATTTGCCTCCTGTTACTATTTGAAGAATTGGCAGCCCTGAGTGAATGGGCCCTAATGCATTCCAGGGGCTGAAGGCTGGTGCCTTGTGAATAGTTTTGAACAGTTTATGTTTATATTGTCTTGCTGACATCAATGATCCTATGTCAGGCCAACACAATCACAAGATTATCCTTTTACCACAGGGAGACTGGGTGTTTTTCACCATCTGGTGTATCAACAGCAACAGAGTTTGTACTTTTTAACACAAGAGATTTTATTCCTTAAATGGGCTGCAATTATACAAGTAACTGTCTCCTTGGAAAGGCAGTCATGCCGTCTTGGTGACTCCAGCCTAGCAGGAAGCTTCTATTATCTTCTGCATTGGTGTTTAGCACCAGGAATCACAGGTGCTGGCACCAAGGAGATTAGTCAGAAGGTTGATTTGATAATGCACCCAGAGTCACACATGGGTTTCAATACTGTGTGCTGCGGAGGACCAGATTTCAAGCATAAGGCAACACTGGAAAAGGAATGTGCTATTAAAAAAACTGGCAGAAGTTTTGAGAGCCACAGTACTCAGGATACCAAAGGGGTATGAGCGAGGGCGGGTGGGGCATCCTAGAATGTAGCAGAAGAGGGGGAGAGCAGCAGTGAAGTGGGAAGGTAACCAGTGTAACAGGGAAGGTAGTATGGCGTATGATCTGCATTAAAGGGGGCAATCTGCATGGGGCATAACCCTATGGACTAATGATAGTCCTCTAAACTGCTATGCTGCAGACTCAAATTCTTTTTGTTACCAGTCTCTCATCCCTCTCCCTGGGAACACTGCAAAGGTATTGTGCTCAGCAGTTGAAGAGGCAAGGTCCTGCTTAGACTTGGTCAGAAATTTTCCAGTGGAATAACTTTTCTGTCAGAAAATGCTGATTTGTCAAAAGTAAACATTTATTTTGACAGAATTTCATTTAGGAAAAAAAGCGGAATGGAGCATTCCAATCAGGTCAAAATAGAACGGTTCAACCTTTTCAGAATGGAAGATTTTGATTTTCTGCTTCGAAATCACTTTTCATTTCAATGTTTTTTTAAAATAATCCAATATAAACATTTTAAAAAGTCAAAATCAGAACATAGTATGTTGACTGCATTGAAATGAAACATTCCAATTGACCCAAAATGAACTCGTCTTCAGAATTTCTTATGTTCTGTTTTTGTTCCATTTCAGAATGGAAAAAAACATTGACCTCACAGAATTCAAAATAGAAAATCTGGTTCCTGCCCAGTACTAGTCCTGCTAGCTATCAGTGAGCCCTTCCATGGCTAAAGGAATGACACTGATTGTCTCTGAAAGGAGCCCCAGCCAGTCCCATTGAGCAGAAGGATGATGGCTATGATGTGGAGCTTAGGCCAGATGAAGAATGCGGAGCTGGCATAAATGAGATCATAAGGGATCTAAAACTCCAAGGAGGATTCCCTGAAGGATAAATTTCTTTCTGAAAATCTCTGGGCCATTTGAATGGATGCCCCATTCTACCCACCATCCTTTAGACATTAGTAGTATGAGTAACACTAGATACTCTGGAGGGGGCTACTATCTGTCCCTTAACACGTCCTTTGTTGGAGTGGCATTAACTTTAACACCCACATACAATTTCCCACAGTATAACTAATCTGTACATCCTGACAGAACACCAGCTCCATGCAGCACTCACCATAGGCACAAGGCTGGCCACTGGAATCTCACAATGTCCGCTGTTAATGTCTGTTTAATTGCCCTGCAAAGAACATTCAAACCATACCCTTGGCCCAATGGAAGAGGCTGTTCAAAGCGCCTGTGGGGGCTTTTGTCCTCTTCTTCAAGGAACAAAAAATAAATATTTACCCAAACTGCAGGCCTGGAATCCCCTGAAAAGTCCCAGAGAAATAAATGATGCAAAAAACCATTACAGAAACTTTCCTTCAGTTCTCTTGAGAAAATTAAGCTTAGCCTTTTAGAGTAAATGCAGCTGGGGAGTTTCCAAAGCAGTGACAGGGATCTGACCTCGCTGCTTTCACTGACGTAAACAGGAGCCAAAGCCCTGTATGCTGCAGGACTGAAAAGGACATAGGTAGTCACGTTTCTGATGCAAACCAGTGCTAAAGGGGTTACAGCCTCAAGCAATGTATGCAGAAACTGGCACTTCTTCTCAATACATTCAGAGAAACATTGGCAGAAAGAGGGCTTCAGTTTTCTGTGGACCTATAGGAAATAAAGGAGACCAACTCCCATCAGCCTTCAGAGGTGTGATAAATTGGGGAGCCTATGTAACTGGCTTGAGTGGTGCCCATTGCAGAACTCTCCTTGGCTTTGTGGCCCTTGGGGGTCTACCTACGTTCCAGACAACATGCATGAGGCTCTCCTCCCGGTCTGCTGTAATGCTGGCTTCAGGGTTGAGCCCTGAAATGCCACCCAAGTTTTGAATTCACCTGCACTCTCATGCAATGTATTATGGAGTACTACAGATCCCAGAAACACATCCTGCACAGTGACCTGCAGAGTGGGAGAATTTAGTACTCCAGCAAAATTAGGTAGTGCAGCAATCAAATACAGAGCTAGACAAGCCATTTAAGAGAAGGTTTTCAAAAGTGCTTAAGTATCAGAGGGGTAGCTGTGTTAGCCTGGATCTGTAAAAGCAGCAAAGAGTCCTGTGACACCTTATACACTAACAGACGTATTGGAGCATGAGCTTTCGTGGGTGAATACCCACTTCGTCAGATGCTTAAGAGATTTAGGAGCACAGGTCTTTCAGTGGAACTTCTGCTCCTACATAAATTCAGCACTTTTGAAAATCTGGCCCTATTGCTTCTTTGATACATCATGATGACTTATGAAGGCAGAATATAGAGAAGAAACATCTAGGAGCTACTGAATTATTCATGACAAAGGGTTACATTCAGAGGCAATGAATAAGGATATATAAATTGCCCCACGTTACACCCTCTTAGACATCCTTAGAGCTACTTACTGATGTATAGCAGTATCTTAAGTGTGATGTAGATGCCAAGGAGCCAGAAGGTACAAAAAGCCATTGTCATACAGTAACTTATACCTTCTTCTGACTCCCTAGTGTGTAAGTTACATTACCTTAGACACTTTTACCTACTGTTAAAATGGGTACATCTAAGAGAGAAAGTCTGAATATCTAACCCTGACAAAGTTCCTCCTCTACCTTGGTGGGTCCTGTGCTTATTGACAGATTTGCTCACCTCAGTGATCTTCCCCACAGTCTGGATCAACTCCTCCTGTGTCTGAACAGGAGTTGGGAGGTTTGGGGGGAACCCAGGCCCGCCCTCTACTCCGGGTTCCAGCCTAGGGCCTTGTGGATTGCAGCTGTCTATAGTGCCTCCTGTAACAGCTGCAGGACAGCTACAACTCCCTGGGCTACTTCCCCATGGCCTCCTCCATACACATTCTTTATTCTCACCACAGAACCTTCCTCCTGGTTTCTGATAACACTTGTACTCCGTAGTCCTCCAGCAGCACAGCCTCTCACCCTCACTCGCAGCTCCTTGTGCCTCTTGCTCCCAGCTCCTCACA
Source organism: Chelonoidis abingdonii (assembly GCF_003597395.2). NCBI lineage: Eukaryota > Metazoa > Chordata > Testudines > Testudinidae > Chelonoidis > Chelonoidis abingdonii. The sequence continues at coordinate 92,693,581 of NC_133772.1, forward strand.
CACACTTCCTCTCCTCTAGCTCCTGCCTCCCTGACTGGAGTGAGCTCGTTTTTAAATCCAGGTGCCCTGATTAGCCTGCCTTGATGGGCTGCAGATGTTCTAATCAGTCTGTCTGCCTTAATTGGTTCTAGCAGGTTCCTGATTACTCCAGTACAGCCCCTGCTCTAATCACTCAGGGAACAGAAAACTACTCAGCCAGTGACTAGTATATTTGCCCTCTACCAGACTCTTGTACCACACTGGCCTGGGTCTGTCACACTAATTTACACTTCTTAGACATTACTTCTGAGTTTTAACGTATGATGTTTCACAGGACCAATCAGCTGAGTGGTTCACTGTCAGAACAGAATGTTCACCCAGGGATTCAGGAACCTTGCGGGTCCAACTATCGCCAAGGATGTATCAATAAACTAAGTCCTCCAACCTGATCAAATAAAGGATAAGCCCTGACCTCAACCCAAAGGAGGTAATGACCTAACTGTAACAAGGGGAACATCACCACATTGCCTATTTGCAGTCCCAGCTCAAAAGAAGCCAGTCACCTTCGTGGGCTTAGCCAGAAACTACATGTGATTGCATTAGAATTTTTATCATAGTCAACCATGATGTCATGAGTCAATCTCTTATTGGCATGGCTGTCAGTGTCCCATGACCAAAAGCCTCAGTGACTCTCAACACAAAACCAAACTCAATTGGGTTGGAAAATCTGAAGTGCATCAGTGCTATACACCGCCATAAATCCAAATATAATCCAATACCAAGACTCACCTGAGGCTGATGCATACAAATTTGTCAAATTTAGCACCTCTGACACTTGCATCCCTAGAAAAAAGAAAGAGACAAATCACAACAATAGCTCCTTTCTGAGCCTCTGCTCATGCCAAAGAGAGAAGCTGTCAGGAGAATGTTGTACCAATACAGGACCTGCTGCATCTACCAGCCAGGTATTGGGTTATGCAAGCGAGATAAGAGGCACTGTAATATAATAATTCCCAACTCTTATATAGTGCTTTTTATCCCTAGATCTCAAAGCACTTTACAAAGGAGGCCAGTAACATGATCCCCATTTTACAGATGGGGAAACTGAGTGATTCTAATCACTGCATTGTTTCACCCTAATCACTGAGCCCTGCACAAATACAAAATTTGTATCTGCATCCGATCCACAAACATGGTCCATGGAAATCAGCAGGTTTGCAGGGTTCTACTAATTACTATGTTGAATTACAAAGATGAATAAATAACTTTTAAAGTCAGTGTTTTAGTAAAGAAGATTAGTTAACAAAGAGTAGGAATGTGGCTATTTTGAAAGGCTGATGCTACAGAATAGAAGAGAGAATTCAGATCCTACTTGAAAGCACAGGAAATCAAGGGGCTTTCAAAATGGGTTGATTTTGTTTGTTTGTAACTGACTAATTGGATATAATCATCTGTTAAATTACTAAAAATTGTCAAGAGAAAGAGAGAGCTAGAACTTACGTATCGCAAACACAACTATGAAAATCTCTGATTTCCAACCCTTTCCAATAGGAGCCAAGTTCTCCACCTTTATGCCTGGCCTCTGCTGGGAAGCACACTGCTGCATCATTTAAAGTGGCATCCTCATTGTGTGTGTGTGAGAGAGAGAGAGACCAACCCAACTCATTGAATGTAGATACCGGAACAGTGACAAGTGTTTGCAAGAACTGTTTTGAAAATTCTGACTAGATTTAGTAACTGTTTATTTTTGTATCTAAGGTATTATTACAAATCACTGACGTGCAGCCTCTTATCCAATGTGCATGACTATGTTCTTTAATGCTTCTCAGTGTCTTTCCTTTTTTTTTGTCCGAAGGCTATTTCTTTCCTTCTTTCATGGTACTTCACATGCCTGTCTCCTTTTATATCCCTCCCTTATGTTATCCCCACTCTTTCTTGTGCACACTGGGTGTTAAAATCTGCATCAGCAAAATGCAGGTCCATGGATTTAAACACAGATGCCTGAAAATGCTAATTCAGTAACTCTGCTGGGCACTGGAGCAGCCAGTGAAGGAAAAGAAAAACTGTCTTTGCTTGTTAAAATCAATGTATCTAGGTGTGGAAGCTGCTACAGGCAAAGGTCCAGCACATGGGAAATACCATGGTATGTCCAGTAAAGAGCTGATATACCCCTCCTCATCTACACTTGTTGCTTCAACACCAAGCCACATGAACCTCATGGGATCAAATTTATTATTTACTATTTATATTACAGTAGTGCCCAGAGGCTCCAATCCCCATTGTACGAGGTGCTGTACAAGTGCATACAAAGATATAGTCCCTATAGTGAAGATATTTAGCTCTTGCTGGTCAAGACAAAAAGGTAGAGTATTATCGGAAAGAGAGGAGGATTCAGTCTCTCTGTTTTATGTAGACATTAACACCAAACTTATCCCCTTGGTGTCTGCTGCTACCATAAGATCTAGAAGCTAAACCTCCAGGTAGATTAGGCTTAAACTTGACAGGATTAGATATTTTTATATATATAATTTGAAAACATATTGCTGACAAATATTTATAAGCATCTTTTCTATTTTTATCTATTTCAATTTTCAGAGTTGGGGGAAATTATGCAGAGGTCAGACAATAACTATTTAATGATAGTAAACAGATTCAAAAAGTTAAAACTTTATAACCATTAAAACACAAATTGTCAACATCAAATGTCAAAATATACAAAGTAAACACCCTTAAATTAGACTCTAATAAGTTCTCAAGCAGCATTTTTCATACTTTGCCTATTTCTATATTTTTATTATTGATGGAAATATTTTTTCATTGGTTTGTGTACCTACAGTGAAATTGACATTTACTGACATTTCCCAATAAACTCTAATCCTTCCCAGTGTAATTATGCTGGAATCCTGTGGACATTGTATCTATGCAGGAAGATCACATTAGCACTCAGTAGACACTTTAATTTGCTGCTCAGCAGTTCTCTACAGTCTGATAATTCTGGCATTTTTTGTTTTGATTTTCCAGGACAAAGTGCTAAGGGGTGGTTGATGAGAAAGGAAGCTGAGCACAATCTTCTCCTCACTCTCAGAGCTTGTATGAAATCAACTTTGGGCACCAGGCCTTCACCTTTCATCATCCAATATCAACATTCACCACAAACTAGATCCCACTGGTCAGTAGCCATTCATCTCCCTGAAACTGACTGTTCACCATTTTGGCATCACCTCTGGGTACCCGTCTCTGTGGCAAATGACAGAGAAACCTACAAATCAAGTTGCTAGAGGGGAAAGAAGATGAAACACTGTCACTTTTATTTTGTATTTGTTTTTCTTACATTGTGAGTGTGTGGCAAGCCATGACATATACTGTATGCACTTTATTTTATTTAATAACCAATTCTATTTAAAACTGAGGTTTGGTTTTCAGCGCCTCCCTCCTGCTTAAGGGCCGACAGGATACTGCACCCTCCAGGAAAGGGTGATAGAAGTGTTTAAAGGTTTATGGGGAGCGCTTATCTTGTAGCTTTGAAGTTAATAGGCAACTGCCAAATTAGAAGGTATTAGGATGGGGGTTCTTGTCTCCTCATGAGAAAGGGTGACGGACGAGATGAGCTTTTTGGGGAGGTGTTAAAGTGTAGTTTTGTAGGTGGTTGAAAAATTGAATGGTGTTGGGTAAGGCGGATTATACTAGTGCCTCAAAATGGCTGAAGAGTTGGCAGGGATGCAAGGACGTACTGTCGTACTGTCATCCTCTAGACAACAGGGCACCGAGGAGGTATAGTGTTAAGGAATTACTCTGTGGTTCACAAATAATTTTGAAAGGCTCAGAACGAGTCATTGGTGCCACTATGTTATTCAGGAGGTCACCATTTCCTCCTTTTGGATTTAGCAGGCACAAGTAGCAGGCAGCACATTAACTCTGTGGAGATTAGGCTTTCCTGAGTAGGATACTGGATTGAATGGATATGAGTGCCACTTGAAGGGATCCTGGCAAAGTACCAGGTCTGCTTCTTAAAACCTAGTATCAACTGGCACCTACTTGGTCAAGTGAGCTAATGGCGCCTAAAATCACATGCACCAGGCCGGGTTAGGAGGGGCATTCAAACATGGTAATCCTCCTTCTCTACCTAACCCACCAAGAATTTGCTAGGACATGTGAGGATATTTGTGGAAAGACTTCTGGGCTAGTTAAAGTTGAACATCCAGGTTTCCTCTGAGATTCTTTCACTTTCCTAACCACACCCTCTGCTCTCTTAACCTTCCAAAGCCTTCTGCTTGCATAAGCTGGCATAGTAGTGACTTCCCAGGAATCTGCCATATTAGGTTTTGTTTTAGCCTTAAGACAAGACACCTTACATAAAGAGTTGACTAATCCTTTACTAGGGTAAATCAGAATAGCTTCTTTAATTTCAGTGGAAACATGCTAATTTACATCAAGGACTTGGCTCAAAAATGTCATCCAATTAAAGAAAAGATGGGAAGTTGGCTTGAGAGATAACATTACATATTTTCAGGCTGATGACTTACAGAGAAGGGGGACTGTCCTCATTTTCAAACCTGGCCCTGAGATGTGAAGCAGTTTCATCTTCTCCATTGAAGGGAGATGTGAATGTGTGTGTGGATGTGTGCACGTGGGCATGGAGATTTATTTGGTTTCCCCACCAAGAAGTGTTGCTAATCCAAATGGCAGACTGCTTTACTGAGGAGGTTGGCATGAGTGCACTGGAATGCTGTTTTAATAAACTAATATTTACACAGAGAAATGTTCTGGTTTTCCCCATAATTCAGAGCCAATGCATTTACCTGGCTTTCACTCAAGAGGACAGAGTTAGGCAATCTCTTCTGTGTGCCAAATTTGTGATAGTTCACTGACCCACCTTGAGGCTGTTAGCAAGAGAAGAAGCAGAAGATAAAACATGATTATAGCATGCTATTAGAAACAATTTTCATGACCTTTAGAGCTAGAGTTACAGATGAAGTTGGTTATAAAACTGCTTCAGTTCCTGGAAGTTCTTCTAGCTCATTAAAGGGTGAATTTCCTTATACCATAAGATACTGAGTTGGAGGAGCAGCTGGATTAGGGGACTAGTAATTTGGTTACAAACTCATTTATATCTAGCATGCTGACCTCACTCTGAACCAGACTGGAATTTTAAAGTAATTAGCACTACATGGCTTTATAGTTTGGTAGCCTATGTAAAAAGGAGATGGTAATCTCAGTTGAATTCCCAGAAGGTTCACAATCAAAATATTCCCTTCTTCCTGGAGGTTATTCCTCCAAGTCAGAAGTAAGGCACTGAGGATGGAGTAGTATGCAAAAGGTTTCACTGCCACATGACCCCACTTCTACAGCTAAAGAGATGAGTTCAGTTTCAATTGTGGTACACTTAGCATCTTGTGCTAGGCTAAATTCAGCATCAGGAAAAACTGCTGCTTAATTCCCCCTCTTCCTCTCTTTCCCACAAGCTCAAGCAACAAGTAGTGCATAAGGACAAACATGATTATGGACTTCATGGAAGGTACTGTACAGATGGTCCATGCTATTAATGTTAAGTTTCCTTAATTAAGGACAGGCTGTTCATTCTGTCTGAAAACAGTTTGTTCCAGTTGTTGGAGAATCATGACTACTATTTATTTCTTCCGTACAAGGGTTATATATAGGGGAAGGTTGAGGTGATTGAAAAGTTGAAGTGTAAGGATTATTTTTGTTAAATAAAAGTTTGAGGAAAAGACAAAAGTTCCAATTTGTTAACATTTCTCTCTCTTGAGGATGGCCAGAAAGGTCTTTGAAAGGGAGTCATAACCTTTGGCTTCTCTATCAAGAGCAGCAGAGCTGGAGATGAATTTTATTTCTTGTCCTCCATCTTAGTCTTCCCAAATCCACCCTACTCTTAGTAGGAATGTTAACACCATCCCATTTAACAGTGATTCACAGTGAGGTTGAGGAGTCTATGAAGAATTTGGCCCACGTCCACAAGTTCTATCCTGTACCTCGCAAGTCAAGGCTCTATTTAAAAACAGAGCTTACATATTATTTTAAGGAAATATACAAGCCACCCCACTTCTCTATGCTCCGACTTAGAGAACCTGGCCTAGGGGAAGTTTGCAGGGATTACCTAGCCTAATACCTATGTCGTAAACTGAGGCTGGATCCTTTCCATGCTGATAACAAAGGCCATTCATTTCCGTTTGCAAGAATAGTTGCACAAATATAATAGGTTTTAGAGTAGTAGCTGTGTTAGTCTGTATCAGCAAAAAGAACGAGGAGCACTTGGGGCACCTTAGACTAAAAAATTTATTCAGGCATAAATATAATAGAAGCCTATGAAGGGTAGTTACTATAAGTCATCTGCTTACAGAGGTATTTGTTTTCTCTCAACACTGGCTGACAGCCCTGTGATTCTTTCACAGTGGACTTGGGACTTCCGTTGGAGGGAAAGCAGCAGGGACTCTTTCAGATGGAGTAGAGTGTTGCTACCAAGAGAACAGCTTGTCCGTGGTTAGTTACTGCCACACTTTGAAATATTTAGCACCAGCCTGATGAGCTAAGCACTGCAGTTAAAACCAGTACTGAAAATGATCTCTCAGGTTTCGGTGGACTGAAATCTTGCCTCCAAGATCTGCTGACAAAGAAAACCAGGGGTGGCAATGGTGAGACAGCCCTCAGAGAAAGACACCCCCACACACAGATCAAGTGGAATGGTTAGATGGTCATTCTAAACCCCTTCAGGGCCATTAGTGCAGGGGAAAGAAATGAGAATGCTAGACAGCAATTCAAGCTCAGTAACCCCAGCTGTAATGACATTAATACCTATTTCAGATTTTCCACACCAGTTCTCTGCTCTGGACAAATTGGCTGCAACTGGTTTAGGAGCCTGAACCTAAAATGCTGTTCAATGAAAAACATTTTTATGTTTAAAGTACAAAATGTAAGAGCTAACTTTTATTTAGTTATATGGTAAGGGAGCTAGGTACAGCTAATTACAAGCACAGAGCTAGTGCTGAGTATGGAAATATTGTACTGTTTAAAAAGCTGCCAGTAGTCTTCCTTAACAGACTCTGCACAACGATAAATTAAACAATTCACCTATGGAGGTAACTCCCCTCACACTGTTGCTGCATACAAACCCATCGACTTCAAACAGGGATTTCTACAGCCATTACATGAGGCTACTGTAATAAGTAGGTGAGGTTAGATTGACAAAAGGATTCAGGTGCCTGACACTTTAGGCATGTAAATCCCAGAATCAGACCTCATTGGGATTCACAACCCTGATGCCCACTCTGCTGCCCCCAACTGCAGTAGGTGCCTAACTCAGCTGTAGGACCCAATCCACTAAGTGTGTCCAAACCTCACCCACTAAAACTGGCCCCCTATAGGTGAGGAGCAGCAATCACCACAGCCCATAACTTTTAGCCCACTTGTTAGGATACTCCCCAGCGATGTGGGAGACACCTCATTTGAGCATCCCTGCTCCACTTGAGGGGAAGAAGAAATTTGAACTGGGGTCTGTCACCTCTCAGGTGAGTGCTCTAGCCACCAGGTTATGAGATATTCTGATGTGGGACTCCCTCCACCTCTGATGTGAAGGCTTGTACTCGTCTATGAATTTCACCAAGTGACCAGATTCATTATTTTAGTTTTGCCAGCTGCTTTTGATACAGCTGAACAGGCTGTAGGCCATGTCAGAAATTGACAGTTGTGTCTCGGTGACTCCATTTCTTTCCCTGGAAGAGAACCATGAGAGGAGTAGTGATTGCTCTTTCAGAATTTTCTCACATAGTAGAAAAGGATCACAGCTCTAGTCCACAAAACACAGTATAGTCAGAATTAAGGGCTAAAGCAATGTAGCCTGATGTTGTCCCTGAAAAGAAAAAAAAAAAAAGTGTTAACATGGTCTAGAAGAGCAATTTAGCAGCAACTGGGTATTTGTTTATTCTCCCTCAGTCACCATATTAAATTTACTCTTTATATATGCACCTTTCAGCACCAAGCTAGACTTGATATAATAAAAAAATCTGTTCTGTTCCATACAACAAAACATTTTTTGATCAGAACAAAGCTGACAGTTAGGTCTCAAACCAAGAGAGAGACTAAAATAAAGCTTTAATCTCTACAGCAGTAGCAGTATTGCAGGCTCATCCGTAACCAACAGCAGCAGCACAGTCAGATGGCTATGCTGTAGCAAGGGTAGTGCACAGAATGGACTTTCATCTTGAATGGTCCCTTGCAAGTCGTCTTCCTGCAGCAAGCGTCCATATGGGTGGATTTAGGCTTTCTAAATGCCTGAGAATTGCATCTTCCAACCTCATTCATAGTTGGCCTCATGCTCTGCTTTCTTCAACCTCAGCTCTATATACCTTCTGAATAAGCATACCTCCTTCTGCACACTGGACATGACACCACCACCGCAGTCATCTTGTTCTTAGCTGGGGCAAGACTGCAACTCGGTGGGATTATCTAAGCATCTCCTAATTTGAGACAAAAATCAAGCCAAAGTATGATAAGAACATGCTGTAACTTTGACACAGAAAATTGTTTAGTTTCCTCTCCTGAACGGTTTTTAATACTACCATGTTGAATGTGTCAGTAACCAACACTCAGTAAATTAAAAATCACAACAGGATATGTCAGGAGATATAGCAGTCCCATTCTTATAACGGCCACATTTTTAGAAGAGGACACTGCAAGCTAAAAGACTATTTGGGAAGATTGTTAGCTATTCCACCTTTGATTATTAAAACAAAGCATTTTAAGATTTAACTTAGCAGACTGGGTGAAAAGTTTACTTTTTGAAATTCAGTTTGGGCAATGAAGATAGACTACTCACCTCCACTCTTGGGTTTGCATACATTAGAATTTAAACAGAAAGCTGGCCTTAACCTTTACAGCAAAGATGGTGCTCTGCTATAATACCACTTCAGTGTTTGGGCTGGAAATCGTGCACAGAAATGTCTTTAAAGAATGATTCCACTGGAATTTCTAAAAAAATAAAGGAACTATTTCTCAGGAATTGAGGATTTGTAATATTTTTTCCCTCAGATGTAAACAAGTCTGAGGCTAAATCTGACCTGCTAGTGTTCCTTTAACCAGTATGTTTCTTTTCTAATTTGCGCAACTGATTCTTCCCTCCCCCACTTTTTAATGGCTGGGAAGGGAAAGGTTGAACTGCATTATAACTAGCCAGAGTCAGTGCTGTGCAGATCATTTGGCAATGTAGCATGGATTTAAAAAATAAAAAAAATATAATCTGTCAAATTGAACAAGCTAGTGCATATGCTATGTAGTTAAGGAATTAAAATATGAGATTCTAGACAGATAACTCAGCTTCAGCCCAAAGACAGCACAGCATGGCTGTAAATCCAGAGAGTCATGACCCAATATATTAGCAATCCAGCTATTACACCTTGTGCAGTAAACCCAATTCGTAAGAAATCCATAAAATTTTGGATGAAAATATTAGTGCACATAGAAACCAATTATGACAAGTCATTTCAGTTATTGTAAGTATTCTTAAGTGTACCTAGTAAGAAAATACCTTATTTCTTAAAACTCTCAGACATCAAAAGCAGTAAGAGGACAGACAGACTTACGAACTTGCTCATTCCTGCATTGCATTGCATTCCCAGATGAAGAAGCCATTGCATGCTGTGTACCACCTGATAACTTCTAAATCTGGTATCTGGATTCCTTGCTCCTGTTTGAAGATTTTTCAAAACATCTATAAGGCTTTTTAAAAAAAGCCAAATGAATGTATTAAAGCTACTAAAATTGCCCTGACAATCATGACCAGTCTCTTGGAAATCTTCATGACAAGGCTGAATCCGAGCAGCTGCTTTGGAAGCTTTAAACGCCACATTTTCTCTTTGTATATTTGGTAGCATAGCAGTAAAGTTAATGGAATGCTCCAATAACCATTTGTAACAACTTCAGAGATAAAGGTCTCTGCTTTGCCTCAGCCTTATTCCATCAGCAAGCAGAACATCACTGGAACAAACTCTGTACAAGAACAAATTGCATTCACACTTCATACAAGGATGCTGAAGATGGTTTTGTCCTATTTTTTAGGATAGGAATTCAACCATATTCAGCACCAGTTCGGGGGAGCTGAATTGTCAGCAATGGGTCAATTTTCATAGAGCAGATGGGGCTTACCGTATCAAATTACTGCTGTACTATACTCTAGACATTTTCACGTAAATGCCTCTGAACAGATGAAGAGCTTTAAGTTGTCAACACTGGGTACAGGGCTTCTCTCCACAGTAACAGGACAGGTTGGAAAGTGACCACAAAGAAGGGGAAGTGAATTGAATTAAATAGGCTCTCTGGTTTACTGAACAGTGCCTTATTAATCTTCAGAGAGCAACTGTTTTTAAAGAGGAAATACTAAGCGTATGTATCTCCAAAATACATTCCTTGTTTCACTTGAGACCTCCGCCACAATTTCTGATCAGAGCAGCAGCCAGACATGCCCTATTAGTGAAGTTCAGATCTATGTAGAGGTCCATCTAGTCCTTTTTTGCCTCTGGAGGCTTTTGTTTGTTTGTTTTTTTAAATTAAAAAACAAATTCCCTAACACCAGCCTTGCCCTACTGGCCTGCTTTCAGTGCCACATCCCAGGAACAGTCTAAACTCTACTGGCACCAAGGAATCAGTGTTTTTCTCTTCCACACCCATCTACCTTAGAATACTGAAGACAAATTCCAGATCAAACTAGCACACAGGCAGCATTTCAAATAATCATCATTCTCCAACCCCATGGAGAGCTGTAATTTCTAACAGGCCACCCCTGGTTAGTGAGAACTATAACTGGGAAGAATTACAAGTGTCTCCCTCCCCAGGATTTGGGGCTTACATCTCTGGGTTTGCCTGCAGGAAATGGAGAATACAATCCTCAAGTCCAGTTATAGGTCAAGTGGTCCAGCAAATGAAAACAGCCAAACTGTGGAAACAATGCAATCTGAACTAAAAGCCACACCTCAGAACTGTTTGTCTTGGCTACAAGTGTAAGTGTTGCTGCCAGACCCTCTGCCACCCCATCTCCCCACCCCCACAGCCCATACAAAACTGGAACATTATTCTTTGCTAGTTTAATTGTCCATTTGCAGGGTCAGGCATATTGTAATAGCATTGCTCTGGAGATAATTATGGAGTTGTATTTCCAGATGCAGAGGTTAAACTTGCCTGTAGATGGTAAGCACCTGGTCTCCTCCCCACCAAAAACAATTATACTCTCCCTCTTCTGTCAAGTGAGATTCAAGGCACAGGCATTCCCACTTCCTCCCCGTCCACAAAGGTAAGTTAAACACAATGCCCTTTCCCACCCATTTTCACCTACCCCACATGGACCACAAGGAAAGTCGATCTCCTTCCATATGTTAGTAAAGTCCCTTTCCTCTATCCCTCATCTTCACTCATGTTCTCAAAATGTTTGAGAAGATCAGTCTAAAGCATACAAGTTTAGGCAGAAATCTCAATGTATTTTTGTTCCCTTTTTTCCCCTAAATATACAGGTCTTTTGAATACAGATATAGCTTATATGACAGAATTATATAAACAATATCAGAGCACATTTACAACTTTAAACTTAGCTACTGAAATCTGAGTTCCAGTGGCAGCTTCGCAAGGGCTTAGTGGCTCCACAGCCTAACATTTAAGTGGTTTGCCAAGTTCTTTTGTTTGCAAGGTGAGGAGCTGACAGTTCAGAACACTACAAAATGTCATACACTTGTTTGTATGTGTTTGGAAGGCTCATGGGCAATCAGATTTAAATTTACAACTTGTTAACAAGAGACTAGTAAGCTCTAAGCTCAAGTTCTTTTTGCTACTTGCTAAACCTAGGCATTTCACAGTTTCTCAAAATGGCCCCAGGCAGTTACTGACATGCCAAGAGCGATCTAAAGAACATGCCTAGCAGGGCTGGCTTCAGGAAGTGCGGGGCCCAATTCGAACAGTTTTGACGGGGCCCCAGCACGGATGACTAAAAAATAAAACAAAAAAAAACCGTGGGGCTTGTACTCACCGGGCGGTGCTCCGAGTCTTTGGCCGCACTTCGGCAGTGGGTCCTTCGCTCACTCCAGGTCTTCAGAGGCACTGAAGGATCCACCGCTGAAGTGCAGCTGAAGATCTGGAGCGAGCGAAGGACCTGCCGCCAAAGTGCCGCAGCGCTGCCAACTGAGTAAAAATTAAAAAGGCGCCTCTGGCCAGGGAAGGGACTCTCACTGGGTGCGGGGCCCTCTTAGGCACGGGGCCCGATTCGGGGGAATTGGTGGAATAGGCCTAAAGCCGGCCCTGATGCCTGGCCCATCATAGGTGAGTTGTCACCAGATTACATCAATCAACTTTGAAAGTTCTGCTGTTTAGCCATGAGATGAGGCTACACTGCAATTACTGGCCTTTAAGTTTAGTTAGTTTCAATCTGGCAAGGGAACAGGCCCTGGGGCTTCGACTGACACAGATTTCAGCTGCCTTAGGTAGCAAGTTCTCAAATGGAAACTCATCTCATCACTGCATACATGGAGCTAAGCTCCCAAAACAGCGGAGATTTCAAGATCCCCAACCAATGATGTAGCACATATGTAGTTTTTACTTATGCTCCTCCCAATTTCCCTCCCCCCAAAACAAAATGCCATATTGGAAAGAGATTTTCATATGCAAAAAATATTTTAATGTAGTAAACAAGTCAATTTACCTTTCACATGTTTTAAATAAGTTTGTTCGTTAGTAAACAAAGCTATTTTTCCAAAACAATGGAACACAGCTTCTAAATTCATATTCTGCTCCCAGTTGATCCTATAAGTGGTGAAAAATTTGACCACCAGTATCATTTCACAGGTAACAGAGTGGCATAAATAGAAGAACAGAGCAGCAACAAAGAGTCAAAGGGAAAAGCTGACCCTGGTGATAGGGAATATTAAGCCACAGAATTCTCTTGAGGGAAAGACTAAAAATACTAGTTAAGATTCTATTGGTATAAAAGTGTTCTCTTTCCATGCCCACCACTCATGTTTGCCTCTAGGATTAAAGTTCCCTATGCCATGCCTAAATTAAGGGAGAAGGTGCTATGAAGAAAAAAAAACAAAACAAACCACCACCAAGCTAGGAAACTGATTGAAAACCCTACTTAACTCAAATGCAGACACCGCTGTACAATTAATTGTTTTTACCAGGATCAAAAGTAGATGTAGTCACAAGTCAATATGTCTAAATTTGTGTTAAATAGGGTTTTCAATTGAAGTATTCTAGCTGGAATGGAAAAAACCCACCCTGTCCCCTAACCTAAACCAGGCTCTACTGAAGCATACAAGGGGACCCAAAACCATAGATCTGGAGGTGCTAATCAGAAGAAGGCAGCCCTCTAGAACCACTGGATGAGCATAGCAAATAAAATAGAATAAGCAGCACTCTTTCCCTCCCCCAGACTAGAAATCCAACACAGCATGGACTTGTCTTTACTAAAAGAAACTTAGTAAAGCTGGGGGGGGTCACATGCACTGTTCTGATGGGGTCTGTATGGCTTTAGGCATTTTTTAGCCACCAGGATCATTGCAACTTTCGAGCTTGGTTTCCTGCGATAGCCCTTTAAAACCAGTCAGGGTGTGCTCACTGTGTAGTTTATATAGCATATATCTCACTTCTATACAGTTCTCCTCTGAGCGTATGTATCTACAAATACATACACACAGCTATAAACGGAATGCACCTGGGTACATTTCAGCTAGGCTGACATACCTGAGCTCCACTCTGTGGCTTCCCAGTACCGTTTACACCCTATTAAGACTAATAATTACAATTCGCTGTGCCCGAGTCCAGCGCAACCCGATGGACAGACAAGCAGGGCAGACAGAGCATCTAGCTGCGTGTCCGCGCCATTGTCCGCAAGGAGCAGACACCGGAGCGAGGGGCGATGGTCCCGCGGCCCCCGGGCGGAGGCGAAGCCGAGTCAGGGTCGGTGGAGGCCGGCAGCTGGCAGAGGGAGCCGCTGTGCCCCCTGTCCGGGTGGGGTCTCTGGGCTACGCCGTGTCCCGAGCTCGGCCTCCGCTTCCCCGCGATCAGTGGCTCCGATGCACCCGTTGCAGCACGGTGGGGTCGGGGGCTGAGCCGGGCTCGCCCCCCGGCGATGGCGGCGACGCTGACGAGGTGGCAGCGCGCTCAGTCCCAGCCGCCCCTTGGCCGGAACCCAGCCGCGTAGACGGCTCGGTGCCGGGCCCGGGCGTCGTCCGGCCGGCGGCGCTGGGCCCTGTCTGCGGGCGCGTCTGGGGCGCGGCGCCGCCCCGCACCGGCTGCCAGATGAGGCTGTAGTAGACGGCGAGCACGATGGCGGCCAGCGAGACGGAGAGCACGTAGGCCAGCACCGTGGCCAGGCGCACCCACTTCTTGTTGGTCTTGGCCGCCATCCGCGCCTTCTTGTCCCCGGTGTAGGTGGCGGGCTTGCCTCGCTCCGCCGGCGGCTCCTTCTCCTTCATGGGGGCCCGGCCCTTGGCCCGCTGCTCCACCGCCCCCTCCGTGGTGGGGGCTCCGCGCCGTGCTGGCCCCGCTCAGGACATGCCGGGGGCCCCGGCGCGGGGGAGGGGGTGCCGGCCCCGCGCGCTCCTGCCAGCTGCCGCCTGGTGCGGGCCGCGGCGCGCCAACGGCCGCCGGGGCAGGAGGCGCCGTCTCCGCCGAGCTCCCCGCGCCTCGCGCTGCTCTGGGGCCTGCGCGCTCCGTGTCTCCTGGCAGCAGTGCCGGTGGTCGCTTCGCAGAGCGAAACACGCGCGGGAGGGGGAGGAGCAGCGACGGGTGGCTCTTAAAGGGGCAACAGGGAGGAGGAAGTGTCCTTAAAGGGGCAATGCCCGCCCGTGCAGCTACCTGCCAGCCTATTGGCATCCCAGGGGTGGGCAGGGCAGACCGCTGTCTCGGCCCCGCCCGTTCCGAATCCACCAATGGGCACTGATCTGTCAACAGCGCCACGTGCCACGCTGCTCCGGGCCGCGCACAGAGCCGCGGCGACGCGCGGCCCTACCCACGTGTCTGGCTGCTGGTGGTGGTGTCCGGATCTGCGCAGCAGGCCCGCAGCGCTTCTCCGCGATTGTCAGTGCGGCCCGGGGACGGCGTCTGCCCAGGATTATATCAGTTGGCAGGACGAGCACGGCTGAGGCGGCTGTGCAGGCGGGAGGCGCCAGGTTCAGCAGCGTGTCAGCTAAGCTGTGCTGGTACAGAGCGTCCTCACACTCATATTTGTAACAGGTGTCATCACCCAACTACCAAGTTTTGCGCACGGCGGTGCAACACCACACAGATATAGAATCAGATGGGAGGCAGGCGGGAAGAAGCAGGCCACAGCTGTCCAGCACCTGAGAAGGGAGATAGAGGTGAGAAATACCTAACACGTGGGTTTCCTTGTCAGGGGATGGCTGACTTTATAGTGCCTTAATGGCAATGGGTGTATGGCCCATCTTGCAATCCTAGCAAATGCTAGAGGAAATCACAGCTAACCTGGCAGTCATGGGAATTTGGTGAGAGACAATTTTGGCACCTTTCTACTGAGGGCTGACCCCTAATAAAACTCTTGTATAGAGCTTATTATCCTTAGATCCCAAAGAGTTCTAAAGGAGATCAGCAGGGCTTAAATTCAGCAGGAGCTGTCTGGAGCAGAGCTTAGGTAAATCTTTTCAAATCTGTGGGGCAGAAGCTTCAGCCCAGCTCCTCCCACGGGACTGAAGTCCAGAGCTCCAGGAAATACTCTATGAGACTTTAAACCCTGGAGATCAGTGTGAGTACCCTAATTTCACCTGAGAAAACTGATGCATAGAGAGAAGAAGTGACTTGCTTAAGGTCACCCTGCAAGTCAGTGGTAGACCCAGAAATAAAGCCCATTCCTCCTGCAGGCCCAGCCAGTGCTCTATCTCCAGAGCCACACTGCCCTCAGTGAGGCTTCCCATTGACTTCAATAGGCTTTGGATCAACGGTCAACTTATCACATTTAAACTCTTGTAAAGTCAAACCCAGTTGCATGAGGTCTGCCAAAGACAGCTGAGACCTTAGATGGCTTTAAACAAAACAAAGCAAAGTACAGATTTGCCTAATCTTGAGTTTTTGTTGCGAGGGATTTTCTCAGTCGATAAAGAGTAACTCCCCCTGAAATCTGTGCTCCTTAAGATGTGTTGCCACTGTAGGTGCAATGGCTACAGATATTGCAACTGTGAAAGGGATGAAAATGACATGAAATGGTATAGAGCCATGATTCACAACCTTTTTTCATTTTCCAACCCCTAAACAATTTTAAATGGAGGTGGGAAACCCTTTGGAAATCTTAGACCTAGTTTATGGACCTCCAGGGGTTTGCAGACCAGAGGATGAGAACCACTGGTATAGAGGGAGTTAGAGATACTAGTGGGGTCCTGACAGGCCATGAAGAAATTAGCACCTATGTGAGATTACCTTTCTGGAAAAATAATTTAAGAGATTTAAGGTTACAAAATATTTAATTTTTTTAACTGAAAAGGGTTAAAAGTTTTGAAAACTATTAATTTTTTTCTAAATTCTTTGCAAAAATTGACTTGTTTTGACCTGAAAGCTCAGCTAATAGTTTGCATACTGATTTGCATAGCAAGCCACCACCCCCCCCAACTCCTCTTTCCATCCTTCCGCCTTACAAATTGTAGACATGCTGCTGCGAAAGGAAACAACTTTCCGGTGTCCAAGGGGTAAAGAGAGTCGTCTTAAAAGGGCAATGAAACCCCAGTGCTGAGCTGGATGGGGGGTCTAGTAGAGTCTTCTTAAAAGGGGAACATTAATTCATTTCTGTTCAAGGCTCGTTGTAGTAATATGCAATGTGGATGTACAAGTCCAAATACTGGATGGCAGATTCTTCTGTGGTTCAACACTAGACCCCCAGCTGGCAAGGATAACAAAAAAATCATCATCTAAATTGGGGCAGAGTGCTCAAGATCAGTCCAGTCAAACTTAAAGGTACACTTAAAACAGACAATATAAAACCATATTTTATACTGTACCTGCTTTTTTATATTATTTTATTTTTGTATTACTAGTAACAGTATTTTGGAAACTGGGAAATTAAATATTTGTTCTTTTCCATTTGGCAAACAATGGCAAATTGTGATCTGAAAGGAGCAAAACATTAACAGGACTGTTCTATAACATAGACAACTTCCTAAACTTCAACTTATCACACACCTTATCATTTCAAAATATTATTTCTTGGAATGCCAGCATCACCCACAATGTCAGTTTATATCTGTGGAAAAATGTGTTAATGGCTGTTACATCTTCATACAAGCACCTTTTCGGTTCTATTCTATTCTATCCTAATTTTTATACTACACCTGTCACTGTGGTACCTGAGCACTTTGCCCTAACTGAAGTCAGGTTCCAGGGACCTGAATAATTATAAGATCTGATTTACAATAGTTAACCTTTCATGAACTGGAGAAATAAGTTGTCGTCATTTTAGAAATTCTGTAACACACAAGGGTTTTCCTGGTTCGTAGACTTTGAGTTTAATTAGATGGAAGCAATTTCTCAGTTCCAACAAAATTCATTTTTAATTGACCCCAGTTCTCACAGAAGCAGAGTTTTGACTAATTCTTCCTGGCTGGTTTCTCTTAACATTTAATGATAAACTCATCCCTGTCTCTTTTTTTTTAATTCAACTTCTCAGTGGCTTTCAATCCTGTCAACCACTTTCTCCTTCTTTAGCATTTCAAGCAAAAAATCAGACACACCAGCATATTCTTCTCCTGCTTTGAATATATTTTTCTGACTCCTCATTTTGGAAGGAGACTTTACAATTTGTCATAGTCCCTGTGTTACAGAGTGTCTCAACGCCCTGTCTTCAGACCTCTTCTCTTCTCCACCTGTCTCCTACCTTTGAGACATTTTATTGCTATCTTCAGTCTTGGATATCACTTCTGTACAGGATAAACCCACATTTATATCTCCCTCAACTTACTCAATGATCCCTCTATCTCCCATCTATCTTCTCATTGTGAGTCAACTCTTTGCTACACCATAACTTCCTACTATTGAATGCTGCAAAGGCTGAGGTCCTTCTTCTGGGGAAAAAAGTCTTGAGCCCCATCAACCTCAGTTTAATGCCTAACTTCCTTCTGAGTTTATATATCTAGGAATTAGTCTGCCCCAAATTCATAAATTCTTCTTAGTCACCCTCTTCTTGCATTGCGATCATTCAGATTACCATCATTTTGCCTCTTGTGAATCATGGTTTGTACCCAAATGACTTATTATCTCAGTTCTTGTAATTCATAAAGTGCTTCCTTAAGCCCTGCTCTCTGAATTTCAGGGTGTAAAGACTGACAAAGCTGATCTACTCGCTCCCTGCAGGATTGGGAACCATTTCATCCCCAATCTCTCTTCTTTCCAATGGATTCCTCTCCAACATTGTCTTCGTCTTCAAAACTCCCCACACATGCATTCCCTCCGACTTTATGATTATTGATTTTGTATTCTGGTGGTGCCTAAGGTCCATTATGCTAGGCAGTACACATCACTCAAGTCCTGATGTCAGTTCAGGAACAAGCACTTACTTTCAGAGTTGGAGCAGCGTTCCAGTACTGTTAATTACTGATAGTACTGGAAGTGTGTTTCAGCACTTCTGTTCTTAGGACTCAAGCACTGCTAGATGCACATATAACAAAAAGCAGTCACTGCCCCATGATTTTACAATGTACATATAAGAGATAACAGGTGGATACAACTAAGGGGTGGTGGGAGCACAAGGTAAGAGTGAGATGGTTATGATTAGTGTCGTAAGAAGCAGTCACAGCTGCCTAGCGTGATCCTACTTCCCTGACATCAAATTGACTTACTTCCCAGCAGCCCATTCCACTCCTCCTCTTGGTTTCTGTCCTATCCCATTTCTGATTCTTCACAGTTGATGGCTACTCCTTCCCTGGCGCTGCCCCATCTATCTAGAACAATCTTCCCATCCTTTCCCTGAACCACTGAGTCAAATCTTTTTTTAAAAATCTCATCTTAAACCATTCCTTTTCCTTTCAGTTTGGATTGACTTCTTGCAGTGCATTTTATGAGACTGTGTGTTACAGAGATGCTCTGCAGAAACACAATCAACTACCATGCCAAAAAGGATTTTAAAAACTGTCACAACTAAAGGTTAATTGAAAGAAAATTACTCCACCAAAATGTTGAGAGGAATTAGATGTTGTTAAAGGTTGCCCTCCTCCATGCCAAGACCTGGCTGCCTCTGTGCTCGATATGACGAGCTCAGTTAATTACGTAAGAAATTGTTGACGTGCGCACCAGTCAGGCATAAGCTTTTCTTTTCACCACCAGCAAATCAGAGTGGCTTTCTCTTGATGTCCCTTTGTTAGAGTGCAACCAGCTAGCTGAAGGGGTGTTCCCTGTGTTCCTAATCTCTTTAGTACCCTGTTAATAACAACTTTTAAAGCAACACACTCAGACAAATGAGAGCCAGGAAGCCAGATCTACTTTAATGATACTTTCTTTTTATCCCTGACATTTTAGGAAAAGGATCAAACTGTGCGTTGAATAGTCTCCCATAGCTTGAGGGAAGAGCTGCAGGGGTGAAGAGAAAGCAGAGGCATTTTGTAGCCAATGAACATGTCAGGCACACAAACAGAATGCAGCTTACTGGATTGCCGCTGTCACACACTGTGGTGTAGGGAGTGCAATCTAGTGGTCAGAGAAAGACTCAGGCCTAATGGTCAGAGCAGAGCTGGAAGGTGGAACTGGAGCCAGGAAACAAGCCAATGGCGGGAGGCAGGAATTTCAGAGAAAGGTAGAGTCTCAGGCTGGAACAGGAGCAGATGTGGGTTGGAGCAAGGATCAGTACAGGAAGCAGGTCTGGCGTAGCTGCAGACATAGAATGCATTGAACAGCCACTGTGCTGCTGTTGCTACACGGCTTAACTGATGATCTGCTGGCTCTTCTGTCCACTCTGGGAGCAGCTGCGTTGCCAGGCAATGGTGCCAAGAAGCAGCTGAGTTCTAGACAGCCACGTGCTAAGTGTCCTCAGTGCTCACAGAAGACAGTAGGAGTTGAGGGTGCTCAGCACCTCACAGAATTGGACCCTCTATAAATAATAAGAAGGAGCAAGACCCTTGAAATCCTTTGGCCTTTATGGCATTCTGTGCCATCTGTTTATTTTTAACAGAGAGCTACGCTCTCCCCTTGAGACCATACCGTTCATGAGCTGCTGGTTGCTGAGTTCTACTCTTTCTTGGGCTTCTGCTTCCTCTAGAGCAGCAGTTCTCAAACTGTGGGTTGGGACCCCAAAGTGGGTTGCAACCCTGTTTTAATGGGGTTGCCAGTGCTGGTGTTAACTTGTTGGGACTCAGGGCCAAAGCTCAGACTTCGGCTTAGGCTCAGGCTTTGCCCCACCTTGGGGGTCACGCAGTAATATTTGTTGTCAGAAGGGGATTGCGGTGCAGTGAAGTTTGAGAACCCCTGCTCTACAGCCTTGCCCAATCAGATGGGTCCTACTACTTGCCTGGCCTTTAGGATTAGTTTTAATTCCTGCTTGCTGACATGGACTCACTGTGATACAACCTCAGACCTGCATTTTAGAACCCTGTTGCTTAGACCTTGCTGTTTTCTGTTGTCCTGAGAGGTTTTAGTCTGCTCTTTTAAGTGCCCCGTAAGAATGTAGTTGACAGACTGACTCATACCATTGACCTGATACCAAGTTCTGTGAACACAGGAAGAATATTCATTGTGACCCCTGCAGGTGATCAGCTTTCACCCCAAGCTATGAGTTTTGATTACTCTTATTATCGTAGCTTGCATAGTTGCAAATGTTATGCATTACTATAAAATTATACAATCCTTTTTTAAATCCAGCCACAGTTTTGTCTCGATGCCCTCCTGCTGTGGTGTGACTTCTACAGGCTGATTACAGACTCTGTAAAGAATCATTAATTTGTATTGGTTACACTTGTGCTGCCTTTAAATTTCACACTGTCCCCTTGTTCTTGTACTATGAATCAGGATTTAAAAAAAGAGGAGACTGATGGTTTTCAGTATATGCTTCCTAATCTTAAATAAGTCTAGCCCATCCCTTTACATTCATCTTCTTTCTAGGTGGAAGAGACCTTGAGTAATTGCTGGCTTACTTAGCCTTGAGCTTTTTGTCATATCACCCCAAGATCCCTAAACCCTTCATGGTAAAGGTAGGATTTCTGACTCTGCCCTCTTTCCCTTATTATGAAGCATTCCTCATTTCATCCTCTGATTCCCTTCTCCCACTCCAGTCCTGGAGATGGATGGAGCCTGCTCCCTCCCTCCCCAGCCATTTCTCCTATTCATTATAGGGACATTTTAATACATGCTTTGGCATCGCCTATGGCTCATGTGGGAAGACCCAGTCTCTGTTTCTCCCAAGTGTCCCTTGTCAACTTAAAGTGAAGGATAGGTGCTCTTTTAATCTTCTTTGTTTCTGATTAAGCTGCGGTGACAGCAGTTTGCACAACACAGGGAACATTCTCTACTGCTTTACACTCTGTGCAATCCTCGTGACTTCACTAAGGTTACATGAGGGAAAGCCAGTGCCGAATCTGGCACTAAGTGTATGAGAAGATGTATTTTTCCAAGGGCAGTACCCTCCGATGGAGAAAGCCCTCTGTTGCTCAGGGCAATGATGCCTCAGCAGCCTCCATGTCATTGTGACACATTAAAACACGTTTTTTTAATTTACATCTTGCAGAAGATCCACAGAATGAGAGTGTATTCTACTGCAGTGTGTGTGTAGAGGGAAAACAACCCCCAGGGGTCCAGAGGGAGGTGGGAGACAGTGACAGCTACTGTGACGGGTTGGATCACAGAAACCCCCTTGGGAGCTGCCAACCGATGTGCCAAGACTACTTCTATCCGTTTTCCCTGCCAGCTCAGGACTTCAGCACCCTGTCTTGCTGAGTCAGACACTCTTGTCTACTTCAACAAAGTCTCAGAGTCTGAATTACCTGCCCCAAAGCTGCAGGTTTACCTGAAAACAGCTCACAGAAGTGTGCTTGTCTTTAGCACCCAGATGCCCAACCCCCAGTGGGGTCTAAACCCAAATAAATCTGTTTTACCCTGCATAAAGCTTATGCAGGGTAAATTCATAAATTGTTCACCCTCTTTAACACTGATAGAGAGATATGCACAGTTGTTTGCTCCCCCAGTGCTGTGAGACACTATTCTGGTGAATTTGTTCTGAAGAGATTTTTAAAGCATTTTTAAAATGCATACAAATGGAAGAAGGTTGAGGGTGAGTACAGGCTCTGTAGTGACTGAAAACAGTCTAGCTGCGTTTATATAAGGCAAAGTTCACACAGCTTGGGAAACCCTGTTTTATTTTGGAATTAGCTGGGGGTTTGGCACAATGTCAGGGAGAGGTGGGACACAGCCCCTCCCCCTAGCAGAGGGAGCAAGGAGAGGCAGTACAGCCAGCAGAGACAGAAGGGAAGAGGCGAGGCCAGAGTCTCTTCACTTCTGGCCACACTGGTCTCCCCTAGCCTCCGAAGCAGCTGCAGCCAGGACAAGGGGAGGACAGGCATAAAGATGAGGTCATTGACAGGGACTGGGAAAGTTAGAAACATGGGCTCTTACAAGGGAGAGATGGGTGCGAAGAGAAGGGCCCTGACAGAGAAGCAAAGGCTTGGGGATTTGGAATCATATGGGTAAGGGATGGGCACAAACAGAGGGATCTTGCAGTAGAATGACCGACACGGGCATGAAAACATTGGGTATGGCTACACTTGAAATTTCAAAGTGCTACCGTGGCAGCGCTTTGAAGTGCCAGTGTGGTCACAGTGCCAGCGCTGGGAGAGAGCTCTCCCAGTGCTGCACGTACTCCACATCCTGATGGGGTTTAGCTTGCAGCGCTGGGAGCCGCACTCCCAGCGCTGCGGCACTGTTTACACTGGCGCTTTACAGTGCTGTATCTTGCAGCGCTCAGGGGGGTGTTTTTTTCACATCCCTGAGCAAGAAAGTTGCAGTGCTGTAAAGCGCCAGTGTAGCCAAGGCCACTGTTTAATTGTTCTTTAAAACAGTTTAGTTCATAGCAGACTTGATGGATTCAGACATTTTCTGTTTCAATCCTTTATAAATATCTAGCCTCTCTGAGCTTTCCAACAGAGCAGCCATTGTGCAGAGACAATGCAAGAAAGGGGAAACATCCCCAGAAATCCTCTAGGAGCTGAAAGGGGGTTGTGCTCCATAAAAAAGAGTTCACAAGAGTGAAACTCACCCCTGGGCAGAGTTCCAGAGACCCTCAGTGCAACTGATGTGCTGCATAGGGTCATGCTGGCACACTGCGTGGAGTCAGAGAATTTCACCACAAAGGAGCAAAAGCTAGTAGGACGTGAGTGCTTCAGCTAAAATAAGAAAAGCCTCTCACCTTAAACTTTCCCCCAAACTCAAACCAAACCCTGCTTGCGGCAAGAAGAAGGTCTGTCTATTTTCCTTTCTTTTCATTGTCATTTTCTTCAGCCTCTGGACTTCCTTCTTCTGCTACGACAGGGAAATGACAATGCATCTTGTGAGAGCCTGTTCCCGTGCAACCAGTGTAGCAGAGGGTTGGAATGGCTGAGCAACCGAACACATGGGTATACCAGGGAAAACTACCCATTTGTCTGCTGGGATCTGTTGTGTCCCTCCCACTCCAAGGCCCATGTGCAGCATAGTGTCAACATTAACGATTCTGAATCTCTTCATTTACTCTAGGCGCTCATGCCGAGGATTCCCTTCTGGTTCTGTTCCAGCGCCTGCTTCTAGTCTTGTCTTGTTTACAGCTCCCCTCCTCCTGTCTGTGAACTCACACTTCCTCCGGGGCTTTATGTTCTTTTGTTTCCTCGTGTTTTTTTTTTCTCAATCCAGGCCTACACGTACTTTTAAATTGATATAGCTACGTTGCTCAGCAGTGTGAAAAGTTATACACCCTTGAGTGACGTCTATGTGCTGGCCTAACCCTGGTGTAGATGCAGCTATGTCAGTGGAAGCATTCTTCCCTCAACCTAGCTACCTCCGCTCAGGGAGGTGGAGTTACTAAAGCAATGGGAAACCCCCTTGCATTGCTGCAGTGTGTGTCTACACTAACATAAGAACATAAGAACAACCACACTGGGTCAGACCAACGGTCCATCTAGCCCTGTATCCTGTCTTCCAACAGTGGCCAAAGCCAGGTGCCCCAGAGGGAATGAACAGAACAGGTAATCATCAAAAAAAAAACAAAAAAACCGACGAGGAGTACTTGTGGCACCTTAGAGACTAACAAATTTATTTAGGCATAAGCTTTCGTGGGCTAAAACCCACTTCATCAGATGTATGGAGTGGAAAATACAGTAGGAAGATGTGGGTTGCTTTACCACTTCTAACGAGACAATTCAGTTAAAGTGGGCTATTATCCATCAAGTGATCCATTCCCTGTCACCGATTGCCAGCTTCTGGCAAACAGCTAATAGTCACTGATGACCTATCCTCCAGAAACTTACCTAGTTCTTTTTTGAACCCTATTATAGTCTTGACCTTCACAACATCCTCTGGCAAAGAGTTTCCCAGTTGATTGGGCATTGTGTGAAGAAATACTTCTTTCACTATGGGGTTACTGTAGCCAGTGTAGTCTAGATAAGCCTCAGCATGTTGTTCCTCACTCAAGCTGAGTTTACTGCAAATCAGTGCTGCCCTAAGCTGGAAAGATTTTTGAAATGTTCCCTTCTCCTCTTTCTTTCACCCTTCCTGTAATATCTCCTCCTTAGCCTAACTCTCTGCTCCCTCTCTCCCTGTCTGGTTTCCAATAACTGAGACACTGGGGCACCCTCTCAAAGTCAGGGCCTTCTACCAGCCAGTACAGACCTCCCTTCAGTACTGCTCCTAGTTAGGTGTCTCTACTGAATGAGATAAGACACAGTCTGGTGGGAGCAGAACATGTTACTCTCCCAGTGCATCCACTCCTCAGGAGCCAGCCCAGAAAGCCAGAGATCAAGTCTTGAGATTTGAACTTGAGTCTCTTTGTCTTTTTATTTGCAATCACAGCAGGCCCATCCTACACGAACATACTCCGTGAACCATAGCAGAGGAAAGGAAATTTGAGATAAATTATGCTCGAAGGACTACTACTGAGCTGTTGAAACAGGCCTTTTGCTTTAGTTTGCCACTGATCCATCAGCCATGTTTTCATGCAGGGGGAAGGAGGCCTCCATGTACAACAGGGTATGTGAAACTAAAGATAAGATTTGGGTTTTGCAAGAGGAAGTGAGGCTAGAGTGTCTGGTCATCTCCACACAGAGGGGATTTTAGCTGAAAGCAGGTTGAATGGCTGAAACATACTCATCCTCCTAGGATAGTTTCCAACTCTGTCACATTTTTTCTTCAGCAAGGAAAACTGAAATGCTATGGGGTGTTCTCGCATTATGTTGGGGGCAGTCATAGCACAGTGAAAGAGAGGAGATGCTTGGAGGCAAGGGCTTTGGGGATAATGGAAATATCTGGCTGGCAGCAGGAAAAGGTGCTCTCACTAGCTGGGGAGAGAGTGGTGTATGGACAGAACAGAGGGAAAGCAGCCATGTCTCTAGGGTAAGTGTGTGGAGGATGGAAGTGTCTCTGGCACTAGCAGGAGGCAGACAATCTCACAGTGAGGCACCCTCACTGCATGGGACATAGATGTTGCCAGAACTATGAATGGGATGAAAAATTGGATCTGCCATTTTGCACCCAGAAGGTCCCGAGCTGCAAGCTCCCAGCCTTTCACTTCTGGTAGGTGGCAAAGCTAATCTCAGCTTTCCTTTTTTTCAAAAGTATGGATCAGATCTTCAAGCCTTGCCCCTTTCCTCCCATGGCACAAAAGGCAGCCGGGGGGATTCCCAGGAAATCCCACCTCCTTCCAAACCTTCCATCATAACACACTGTGCTCCAGAAAATCTGATCAGGTAAAATGGCCCATAGGGAGCCATTACTGCCAGCCTAAGATACAGCAGCCCTGTGACTGCTCTGACTTATGCAGGTGATCGGGTGAGAGTAAGGAGGACTTTAAGCTATCATTGCATCCCTTCCACTGCTCCTGCCCCTAGCATAGCTCACCTGGACCTAAAGATCTGGTCCTGTGTTTCTAGCCTCTTGCAAGGTTAGCCTTGAAAATGTAACCCCAATCACTAGTGCTGAATATTTGTTATTGTGATTTGCCCTAAAAGTCCCAGTTTGTTAATGATGTTTCTTATGCTCACCCCATTCTGGCCTTTGGGATCTGTGCAGTCACAAGTGCCTTGATTTGGGAGAGAATGACACTGCACTAGTAAAGGAAGTGCTGCCTAGATTGTTGCCAGTGGAGCCAGGAACATCACAAGCTGCTTCTCAGGTGGCTGCCTGAAGCTGAGCAGCTAGTGTGACCTCTGAACACAATGTGGGAGAAGCTCAGTACCATGGCAGACTGAGTGGGCTAGTTCCAGGGCCCGAAGTGAGGCCTGGTCTACACTACGCGTTTATACCGAGTTTAGCAGTGTTAAACCGATTTAACGCTGCACCCGTCCACACAACGAGGCCCTTTATATCAATATAAAGGGCTCTTTAAACTGGTTTCTGTACTCCTCCCCGACGAGAGGAGTAGCCCTGAAATTGGTATTACCATATCGGATTAGGGTTAGTGTGGCCGCAAATTGACGGTATTGGCCTCCGGGCGGTAGCCCACAGTGCACCATTGTGACCGCTCTGGACAGCAATCTGAACTCAGATGCACTGGCCAGGTTAGACAGAAAAAAGCCCGCGAACTTTTGAATTTCATTTCCTGTTTGTCCAGCGTGGAGCTCTGATCAGCACGGGTGGCGATGCAATCTCAAATCCAAAAAGAGCTCCAGTATGACCACACGGAGATACTGGATCCTGATCGCTGTACGGGGAGACAAATCTGTTCTATCAGAGCTCCGTTACAGTAGACGAAATGACAAAGCATTTGAAAATATCTCCAGCTATGATAGACAGAGGCCACAGCACAGTGCTGTGTGACAAACGTAACGGAAAGCCAAAGAATCAAATGGACGCGTCATGGAGGGAGGGAGGGGTACTGAGGATCGTCCCTACCCACAGTCCCTGCAGTCTCGAAGCATTTGCATTCTTGGCTGAGCTCCAAATGCCTGTAGGTCAAACACATTTGTCCGGGGTGGTTCAGGGTATAGCTTGTCAATTTATCCCCCGCCCCATGAAAGAAAAAGGAAAAAAAATCATTTCTTGACTTTTTCAATGTCACCGTATGTCTACTGCATGCTGCTGGTAGACACGGTGCTGGGGCAATGAACAGCAGCATCCTCTCCCCTCCTTTCCCTCCCCAGTGCAGATGTAAATGTGACTGCTATCCATTTCATCATCAGCCCATGAGTGCTCCTGGCTGGCCTCAGGTGAGGTCGGCTGGGCACCTGGGTAAAAATTGGAATGACTCCCGTCATTCCCAGTAATGGTACAGAACGGCTGGTAACGTCTTCATCATAGCAACTGGGGGCTGAGCTCCATCAGCCGCCTCCTTTCATGTCTAAAGAAAAGATTCTGTACTGCCTGGACTATCATAGCAGCGGGAGGCTGGCTCCTCTCCCCTGAACTGTTTAATGTCCTGCCTGGACTGTCATAGCACCGGGAGGCTGCCTCCCTCTCATTTATCTCACTAACAAGTCAGTGTTCTTTTTCCTGCATTCTTTATTACTTCATCACACAAATAGGGGGGAACTGCAACTGTAGCCCAGGAGGGTTGCGGGAGCAGGGAAGGCAACGGGTAGGTTGTTGCAGGGGCACCCCTGAATGCCATGCAGCTCATCATTTCTGCGGGATTCTGACACGAAGCGGCTGTGCTCTCTGATAAACTGGTTCTCTAGCACACTTGCCCCATATTCTAGGCAGGACTGACTCTATTTTTAGATAAACCATAAAGGAGGGAATGACCTAGGGGGTCATTCCCATTTTTGTCTTTGGGCCCCCAGCCGACCTCGGCCAGTAGCACCCATGACAGCAGCAGACGGTACAGAATGACTGATAACCATCATCTCATTGCCAATTTACAATGGCATTGCAGACGGTGCAATAAGGCTGGTAACCCTCTCTGCTACCTTGCAAAGGCAAATGAATGCTGCTGTATAGCGCTGCAGTACAGCCTCTGTCAGCGGCATCCAGTACACATATGGTGACAGTGACAAAAGGCAAAATGGGCTCCATGGTTGCCATACTATGGCATCTGCTAGGGCACTCGACGGAAAAGGGGCGTGAAATGATTGTCTGCCGTTGCTTTCACGGAGGAAGGAATGAGTGACGACATTTACCCAGAATCACCTGCGACGCTATTTTGCACCATCATGCATTGGGATCTCAACCCAGAATTCCAATGGGCAGGGGAGACTGCGGGAACTATGGGATAGCTACGGGATAGCTACCCACAGTGCAACGTTCCAGAAATCGACGCTAGCCTCGGTACATGGACGCACACTGCTGAATTAATGTGCTTAGTATGGCCACGTGCACTCGACTTTATACAATCTGTTTTACAAAACCGGTTTATGTAAAATTGGAATAATCCCGTAGTGTAGACGTACTCTGAGAGACTGCTGTGCTCTAACCCCAGCTCTGAGATGGAGGATCTCAATTGCTCTGGCAAGTCACTTCCCTGTCTTAGTTTCCCCAGCTGTACAACACGGATAATACCAGGCATCTTGGATGATTAATTAAAGGACTGTTTGGAAAGCAGTATCTACAGCTAAAATGTACTAGAATATGCCCAAAGCCCAGCTGCAGCTGGAGGTCGAGAATCCCAACTTGCAGGAAGAACTGACCCTTGCAACATGCTTTTAAAAGATGTTAACTTTGTTCAGACTGCTCTGCTTCCGCTGCGGGAACCTGTCTGAATATTGCTCCCATCCTTGCTTTTCATTATAGCTGGATCACTAGCTACACCTTGAGTTAATGTCATCTAACGGTTTCCAGACAAAATGAATCAGCAAAACATGAGAATGCCCCACAGAAACGTCCGACTGACCTTCCCCAGAATCTTCGGCTGGCCCTGTGCATAGTGAGGTGGGGTGGGTTAGGTTTGGGAAGGCAGGGGCGAAAATTTTGTGTCAGGCCCACTTCAAAATGCTGAGGCTGCCTCCATGACTAACAGGAATGTCAACATTGGCATACTGCCCATTTTTATCACCTACCCTTTTCAGAGAAACTTTACTTCCTTTTATATTCTTCTCTTCTGCCCTTCCGTGAACAATATCTGTGCTAGGTGTAGATCACAACCACAATTGCTACAGCTTGATTTTCATAGAAGGGAACTGTTACGAAATCCCAGCTCAGATATGGAAATCCTGCTAGGTGGAGCTTGTGTTGCAGTAAACCTTCCATTTATTTTATTTAAAAAATGCAAAATGCTGTCAGTCCCATCCATTTCAATCTGTGCGCGCTTCTCAGCTGCCAGTGCTTCTGCACCTGTCCAGGGAGATGCCCCTCCTTGCCTGCAATTAGCACACAGACAGTTCTGCCCTCTGTGCACTCCACTGTGTTTGGGGGTGGTGGGCTCCTTTTGTACAACAGTGTCAATGTACTTGTATCCCAATCTGGTGAGAGCAGCCCTTGCAGTTAACAGAGAGATTGTTATCCTTACCTTCTCTCCTATGTATCTCCCAGACACAGCGCTCTTCACTGGAGTCACAAGAAACTTGGAAGTTTTGCGTTTTAGGCACTCTGGCAGATCTTCCTTTGGTTTTGATCTGTGGTATTTGCATCTACTCTATAGATCTTCCTCTGAGCTTAAAGTTCAAAAGCCCCTCAAAACACAAAGCAAAACTCCATGAAAGTTGTCTTGCTGTCCCCGGTTTTGCATCAAACCCATGAATTTCACATGCTTTGGATTCAAATCTAGGGCCCAGGTTGTCATGAAAGGTTAATTAACTGTAATAAATCTTTCACTCAACCTGCTCTGCGGTTTTGTCTATACTTGGGATTCAGCCATTGGTGACCAGAAGCTGGGGCAACTGCAATGATGCAGCCCCCCTAGTGTAGATAAAGAAAGTTGGGATTTGCACCAGTGGTACTTTTCAGTGCTTGAAAGTGAGGTAACCTGAACTGGGAAGGATGACCTAGTGAATAACGGTCATCCTAAGGACTCAGATGAGTTTAATTCCTGGTTCAACCACAGATTTCCTGTGTGACATTGGCAAGTCGATTAAATGTACCCTGTCTCAGGTTCCTCCCTCTGTGAAATGGGTATAATAGTTCTTTACCTCATAGGGATATTGTGAGGATAATTCCATTAAAGATTTGAAGTGTTCAGATGCTCAAGTGATGAGAACCATATAGGTAGAATATGCACTGTAAAATAAATACATCCCAGGTAGATGGTTCCGTAGTGTTGAGGGGGCTGATCATATGTGGCCAGGCTCACTGGTGCTCTTGTGCTGGTGTCTGTTGAAATTGATAAACGACTGGGTGGTTCACTGGCAGAGACTGCACTTGTTCTAAAGAAAAAAAAATTAAGGAAGTTCTGTCCGGAAGCGTCTGCTGAACGTTACACTTCAGTGGTGCAGAGTTCTTAGGAGTAGATCTCTCCTAGAGTGGGTGCATGGGTGTGTTTCTCTCAGCCCATCCCAGGCTTTCCTCTTGCATAAGCTTCAACTTCTCCTCCCTGTGCTGGGACCCACCTGCTTGTTTGGAGAACTGCTGATTTACAATGCAGATGAGTGGCTCTTTGCTTGTCTGTGCTGGTCATCCCTAAGTTTCCCTGGCATATAAGAGGTTGTTTGGTGCCTGATGCCAAGGGCAGTGGTGGCAGAGAACATGATGTGAGAGGCAGAGATCAAGAAGAGGGGGACCAAGAAAGAGTGAGCCCTGCAGCTGCCCTGTTGGCTGAGGGGCAGATCCGTGGGACAGAATGTCGATGCTCACACCCATCCTGACGTCCCCCAAGGTGAAGGAGTATCTGTCCAAGGGCGAGCGCTTCATCAAGTGGGACGACGTGAGTACCTGGGCTTTCACTGCATGTGCTGGGGGCACAGAGGAGGCCGAAGTCCTGCTGGAGGGCTGGGAGTGCTTGCTCATGTGTGCATGTGTGTGTGGGCAGCCTGTATGCGAGAAAGTAGGAAGGGGCAATGGGAAAGTGTATGTCTGCTGTATGTGTGAGCACCTGATGCATGGAGAGGGATGGGTGGATGAGGGGGATGCTGAGTGAGTGCATGTGTGTATGGATACGGGGAGTGAGTAATGTGTGCCTGTGTGTGTGTGGGAGGTCATGGCAGTGCACTCTGACCCCCACGGGCACAGACAGCTGTGTCCTAGTTCCATGAAGGAGATCTCTGGTGGCATGATCAGAGCCCCCCTTCTGTCCCATGGGTCAGCCTAGGGAAAGATGGAAAGTCAGTGCAGCTCCCTTCCTCCTCCCCAAGACAAAGGAAACGTGTCCTTGATGCTGCAGGTCTCCCTGTGCCGACAGGGTCACTCCCTGCACTCAGAGATCTCCAACGAGGTTGGCCAGGGTATGGGTCTCAAGCAGAAGGGCTCCCCAGTTTTGCAGAGGGAGGGGAAAAAATCAAATCAGGAGTTGCTTCCCCTTCTGGTCCCATTGCTGGAGGGTGTGGTGGTAAGCTGTTTCCTTCTCTCCCAGCCCTCTTCGCAAACAGGGAAGATGTGGTTAGTCTGTGAGTTACAGAACTTGCATGGGATAAAGGGGCTCAAGTGGCTGCTCAGTCCACACTTTCACCAGTGTTAGGAAGGAGGCTCAGGTACAGGCTTATTTTCCCACCATTCTGGGTTGGGCTCAAGGGCCTGCTTTGATTGGTTTTTAGCTGAGGACTTTCGCTCATCCATCTTCTTGTCTCTGCAAAGTGACTGGTTTGAGTTATTCATTGAGTCCTCCTTCACTCCTATTCCAAACCCCTTCCCCCAGACTGTGATGGGTAAATTCATTTGCTAAATATTCCTCTGAGTCTAAGAATCCGTTCTCATTGTCTCCCAGGAAGGCCTCCAGCACTGCCCCAGGCAGGGATATGGGGCAGCTGTCCATGTCTTTATTTTAGAGCCAGATATCTGTGCCTTTTAAGATTTACTCATCACTAGAGGTAAGAGTCAATAGACTGGGGGAGCTATGGATATTTGATAGTTTGCCTGGATCTGGGGGAAGCTTTTACAGAATTTGGCAAAAGAGACACATTTTAAAGGTACATAAGTGGCTACGTAGTGGGTGATGGTGAGCTACTCAAGTGGATGCAGATCTAGTTTGAAGACAAAAGGCCTTCTTTGTAGAACCAGTATGGGATGAAGGAGGCAACTGGGGACATGCAGTAATCAATGATCTGCAATGACAGTCTAGCAGTGATCAAGCCAGTAGGTGATGTAGCATGCAGATAGCAGAAATGGATGGTGCTAATACAGGTCAAAATGACGCTAATAGCTCAGCAACATGGGCAGATGCGCCTCCTGACTTGTATAATTTGCTGTAGAAAATAAGTGAAGGAGGCCAGAGCTGAGTGGAACACAGATATATCTATCTTCAATCATGATTGCTGCTAGCAGGGTTCTAATGTGGCTTCTTTAGTATTTTGTTTCTGAGAACAATGGTGGCCAAACAGGCATAGTCTAAAGCCGTCATTTTCAGGTGGACACCGATTTTTTCTCCCTGTTTTTGGGTGTCCACCTTAAGAGAATTAGAATCTGATTTTTAAAGGCCTTCCCTTGGAAATACTGGGTGCTCAGCACCTCTAAAATCCAAGATATCTCAAACTGATCATCTAAGAGCCCTCCGGTCTCCCCAAAAAAACACTGTCCACTGTTGAAAATGATGGCCTTAGTCCTTAGGTAGTCGACAGCATGGCTCTCCAGCAAAACATATCCTTAATCAGGATTTGGTTATTCCATTCATATTTCTCCATCTTGTCATGCTTCCTGTCCCACATGTATGTGTGCGGGGCGGGAGGGGTGCTGCAAAGGTAAATGGTGAGACATCTTAGGCTGCAGTGTTGTCAGTGGACTGGCAAGACTCGACTCTCCTTTTCCCTCTCATTGAACTGGATTTTGGGATCCCTTTGCTTTCTCAGCACCTGACCAGATTAGGATCCTGACAAAAGCTAGCTGCTTTAAACGGTATCCAGATTAGGTGCTGTCGGCGGGCAGGAGGAAACGTTTTGATGAAATGAAGGAGATTACGTCTGCTTCATCCAGCAAGGAGGTATTTCCTTTGCAGTCTTGGAGTCGTACTGGAACCACCACTGCTTTTGGATTCCCAGGGAGCAGCAATGGCCTACCGGGCCTTTAGCACCTTCAACTGGTCCAGGAATTGGAGCTCTGCCTCTAACGGAGGACGTCCTCCTCTAGACTGACTTATTTTAATGTCTTTTATTTAATTAGATTGAAACTTCTAGGGGGAGAGATCATCTTTACTCTGTGTTTGTACAGTACCCAGTTCAAAGGGGGTGCCATCCAGAGTAGAGAGTCTGGATGCTGCTGTAATGTAGATGTTACCTAATCATTATAGCCACCTTGAAGACCGCTCCAAAGCCTCAGCTAATGCAGAATGTGTTTGGCCATCTCTTAAGTGGGGCAAGCAGATGTGAATATAGCAGTCGGGATATATTACCAACCACCTGACCTGGATGGTGATAGTGACTGTGAAATGCTCAGGGAGATTAGAGAGGCTATAAAAATAAAAAAATCTCAATAATAATGGGGGATTTCAACTATCCCCATATTGACTGGGTACATGTCATCTCAGGATGGGATGCAGAGATAAAGTTTCTTGACACTTTAAATAACTGCTTCTTGGAGCAGCTAGTCCTGACACCCACAAGAGGAGAGACAATTCTTGATTTAATCCTAAGTGGAACACAGGATCTGGTCCAAGAGGTGAATATAACTGGTCTACTTGGTAACAGTGACCATAATATTATTAAATTTAACATCCCTGGGGCAGGAAAAACACCACAGCAGCCCAACACTGTAGCAATTAATTTCAGAGAGGGGGACTACACAAAAATAAGGAAGCTAGTTACATGGAAATTAAAAGGTACAGTGCCAAAAGTGACATCCCTGCAAGCCGCATGGAAACTTTTAAAAGACACTATAATGTATACCCCAAATTAAAAAACATAGTAAGGGAAACAAAAAAGTCCCACCATGGCTAAATAACAAGCTAAAAGAAGCAGTGAGAGGCAAAAAGGCATCCTTTAAAAAATGCAAGTTAAATCCTAGTAAGGAAGATAGAAAGGAGCATAAACTTTGGCAAATGAAGTGTAAAAATATAATTGGGAAGACCAAAAAAGAATTTGAAGAACAGCTAGACAAAGACTCAAAAACTAATAGGAAAAAATATTTTAAGTACATCAGAAGCAAGAAGCCTGCTAAACAACCAGTGGGGCCACTGGACGATCTAGATGCTTCAGGAGCACTCAAGGACAATAAGGCCATAGTGGAGAAGCTAAATGAATTCTTTGCATCAGTCTTCATGGCTGAGGGTGTGAGGGAGATTCCCACACCTGAGTCATTCTCTTTAGGTGACAAATATGAGAAACTGTCCCAGATTGAGGTGTCATTAGAGGAGGTTTTGGAACAAATTGATAAACTAAACAGTAATAAGTCACCAGGACCAGATGGTATTCGCCCAAAAGTTCTGAAGGAATTCAAATGTGAAATTGCAGAACTACTAACTCTAGTGTGTAACTTATCATTTAAATTAGCTTCTGTACCAAATGACTGGAGGATAGCTAATGTGGCTCCAATTTTTAAAAAGGGCTCCAGAGGTGATCCCGGCAATTACAGGCTGGTAAGCCTGACTTCAGTACCTGGCAAACTGATTGAAATTATGGTAAAGAACAAAATCGTCGGACACATAGATAAGCATAATTTATTGGGGCAGAGCCAACGCGTTTTTTGTAAAGAGAAATCATGCCTCACCAACCCACTAAAATTCTTTGAGGGGGTCAACAAGCATGTGGACAAAGGGGTTCCAGTGGATATAGTGTGCTTAGATTTTCAGAAAGCCTTTGACAGGGTCCCTCACCAAAGGCTCTTAAGCTAAGTAAGCTCTCATGGGATAAGAGGGAAGGTCCTCTCATGGAATGGTAACTAGTTAAAAGATAGGAAATTAAGGGTAGGAATAAATGGTCATTTTTCAGAATGGAGAGAGGTAAATAGCAGTGTCCCCCATAGATCTGTACTGGGACCAGTACTAATCAACATATTCATAAATGATCTGGAAAAAGGGGTAAAGAGTGAGGTGGCAAAATTTGCAGATGATACAAAATTGCTAAAGATATTTAAGTGCCAGGCAGACTGCGAAGAGCTACAAAAGGATCTCACAAAACTGGGTAACGGGGCAACAAAATGGCAGATGAAATTCAGTGTTGATAAATGCAAAGTAATGCACATTGGAAAACATAATCCTAACTATGCATATAAAATGTTGGGGTCTAAATTAGCTGTTGCCACTCAAGAAAGAGAGCTTGAGTCATTAAGGATAGTTCTCTGAAAACAACAACTCAATGTGCAGTGGCATCCAAAAAAGCTAGCAGAATGTTGGGAATCATCAAGAAAGGGATAGATAATATGAGAGAAAATAGCATATTGCCTCTATATAAATCCATGGTATGCCCACATCTTGAATACTGCGTGCACATGTGGTCGCCTCATCTCAAAAAAGATATATTGGAATTGGAAAAGGTTCTGAGAAGAGCAACAAAAATGATTAGGGGTATGGAACAGCTTCTGCATGGGGAAAGATTAATAAGACGGGGACTTTTCAGTTTGGAAGAGACAACTAAGGGGGATATGATTAACATCTATAAAACCATGACTGGTGTGGATAATGTAAATAAGGAAGTGTGATTTACTATTTCTCATAACACAAGAACTAGGGGTCACCAAATGAAATTAATAGGCAGCAGGTTTAAAACAAACAAAGTATTTCTTCACACAACACACTGTCAGCCTGTGGAACTCTTTGCCAGAGGATGTTGTGAAGGCCAAGACTATAACAGGGTTTAAAAAAGAACTAGATAAGTTCATGGAGGAGAGGTCCATCAATGGCTATTAGTGAGAATGGGCAGGGATGGTGTCCCGAGCCTCTGTTTGCCAGAAGTTGGGAAAGGGCGACAGGGGATGGATCACTTGACAATTACCTGTTCTGATCATTCCCTCTGGGGCACCTGACCTTGGCTGCTGTCAGAAAACAGGATACTCGGCTAGATGGACCTTTGGTCTGGCCCAGTATGGCTGTTCTTATGTTCTAAATATGGCCAGATTCAGTTTTAAACATACTTCTACTTTATTTATTTATTATTTATTCTAGTGAGAACAGATTATAAGCATCCTGAATGTACAATCCTTACTGTCTTTGGCAAGTTCACACAAGTAGCTCCATTCACTTCAGTACATTGTGACCCATGGCACATAAGTAAGAGGTCATAATGCCTCTGTGTGGGCTACTCCCATCACAGACCACAGTGCATGGATTAAATAGCCTTCATGAAGCCACATATCGGGGCTTGGAGT
Source organism: Chelonoidis abingdonii (assembly GCF_003597395.2). Taxonomy (NCBI): domain Eukaryota; kingdom Metazoa; phylum Chordata; order Testudines; family Testudinidae; genus Chelonoidis; species Chelonoidis abingdonii. Next base: position 92,730,022 of record NC_133772.1, read on the forward strand.
TTGCAGGGCCTTAACTCCATCCGTGAAAAGCAGCAGCCAGTGCAACTGAGCCAGCACAGAGTGGAAAGTAAGCTGTGCCAAGTAAAGGGATGGAACAACTTACTTTCTCCCTGGAGCAATGGAAAACCAGAAACCAAACTGACCCTCTGCGTCACAGTTATGTCCCAGGGCTGTTGCAGGGCAGCAAAGCTACAAGCTGTCCCTTACAGAAAGTAACTCCTCAATTGATCCCTAAGTGATTATTGGAAATGGATCCCTTGAACAGGAAATAGGATTTCTAAGGTGAAATTCTGGCCCCCTTAGAGTCAATGAGAGTTTTGCTCTTGATTTCAGTAGGGCCAGAAATTCACCCCAAGTGATGTTTTGATTTTTGCATACTCTGCATATAGGGGGCAAAGTTAAGATGAGTGAGGCAGTATAAATCAAGGGAAATTATGGTGAATGAGAAAGGATTATTCCACAAAGAACAGCCTGGCTCCCCTAGCTGTTCATTTCCAGACATTTTGGGATTTGGGGCTTCTTCTTATTTAAAGTGATGAATTTTTGCAAAGAAAGTACTATAGGTTTGGGGTGTGAGATGAAATTAATTGAAACATACTTGTAATTTATGATCACAAACCTTATATAATCCATGCTCTGCTCTGGCTCCCAATCCACCCCCAAGAGCAAGTGAAGGATTTTATTATCTACAAAGCTCTGAATGGTCTGGGTTCCCACATCCATCTCACCTGCTATGCCACATCACAACAGTTGTGTTCCACAAGACAGCCCTTGCTCTCTGTCCCTGGGGTTGAACTCCAGGGCGTGGGCAGCAGGACATTCTGATGGAAGATCCTCATCTCTGGAATTCACTCCCTCCTGCAGTCTCTCACAGACCAACCTTGATGCATGTGTTTTAGGATGTGTGTGCTCAGTCTGTCTTTTTCTTCGTGTGGACCTATAGCCAAAGGGGAGAAGCCTATCCTGTTAAGAAAAGGAGATAGAGGCAGGGATGACCATGGTTTATGCCAATTCTCAGCAAGAGTTCATGATAATTCATGCAGTGTCTAAGATCTCACAATGTTGGGTGATTGAATAAACTTTGAACCCAGCTGTAGCTAGCATAGATCTGTTCCTCATGTGGACAGGAAGGAAGGAGGTCCTTCTGGGCTCTTCTACGCTGAAGACCCTGCTTGGTTTTAAAAAGCTTGATTTGGTGGGAGAGTGTGGGAAATCTAGAAATGTGGCTGGTGGGGTCCTCATTTGCATGTCAATGTCCAGAATGCTTTTCCAGCTCCTAGCAGTGAGCTCAGGGAATTAACTGAGAACTATGGGGACATGGGTAGGTATGTGTATCCACATGATCTTTCTGCCTATTGCAGAACAGGAGACAAAGTGGCAGTGAAAGGAGGGAATGGAACGATGAGAGGGGGAGCATGACAGACAGATGGTTATTGCCGTGTTTAGTGCTCACAGAAGGTGCCAACCCTGGAGATTTAAGTCCCTTGGATACTCATAGGGGAGGTACAAGACACAGTGGTAACATATCCTTCCTTCACATTTTGCTGCCAATGTGCCTCGGCTCAGCATTGATCTGGAGGTGGGACCCACCACTGGGGTAGCAGCAGTATAGGTTAGTATAGCTTCTGTAACCCTTGGCTCTCGCTTGCTGGAGCTGAACTCAAACCAATTAGCCACTTTACACAGACCACAGAATAGTCGAAGGTGATTCACCAAGTCTGGGCTGCAGGGGAACTACATTCCCTTAGAGATTCTCCAAAGCTTTAAACCTTCTTTCTCCTGGTTTTGTCAGGACACAACGAATGCTTCACCTGTGATTCTCCGGGTAGATCCAAAGGGCTTTTACTTATATTGGACATATCAGAATAAGGTAAGTGCGGAGCTTTCCAGCTGTCTCTCTGAATTGGAATTTGTAAAAGTACCCAGAGCAAGGAGGCTTGGTCAGCAGCCAGGCAGCTAACCACAGAACACATCCAGTCTTAGAAGAAAGCACCATACGAGGGCCTGGGGACTGCCACTTGTTCTGTGGCAGATGCCCCTGCAGGAATTTCCTGGGCAATTCCAGGATAAAGCAGGGAATCAGAGGAACTAGGCTGCAGGTGTTGATGGGAAATGAGTGCTTCCTTTTTTGTCACAGGTTTTGTTTGCACTGTATAGCTCGTTAGTTCCTTGCATCTCATAGCACTTTATAAACGTGAGTAAGCATTAATATCCCCATTTACCAGAAAGGCTGAGTGAATTGTCCAGAATGAGTAAATGGCAGAGCTGGGGCTACAACTCAGGACTCTTGAGTGAGAGCCCTGTGCACAGCCTACTAGGCCAAAAGCTACAACTATTACATGCCTGAAACACGTATGGACTATGCTTGTAGCTAAGTCATGTGCTGATGCTTCCAAGAGCTATGTATGAAGTTTATCCAGGCATGAGCTGAAAAAAGGGAGGAAGGAAGAAGATGGAAGACAGCACACCTCAGTTCCAGAGGGAGATATTGGTTCCTCCAGTGCTAAATTGGAACACACAATTGTATAGCTACATTTGAGCTGGGCGGTGTGATTCCCAGCTTGCGTAGATGTGCTTGCGCTAGCTTGCTAAAAATAGCAATGTAGCCAGGGTAGCATGGTAAGTGACTCATGCTAGCCACCCAAGTACATAACCGCTTGGATCCATGGGTATGTACTTGGGTGGCTAGCCCAAGCAGCCACCTCTGCTGCCCTTGACACATCGCTATTTTTAATGTGCTTGCTTAAGCAGAGCTAGTGCAGGTACATCCACACAAGCTGGGAATCACACCTCCCAGCTCAGATGTAGATGTACCCAGGAAGGGAGAGGCAAACTGGAGCATGCAGACTCTCCCATAGCTGGAGCGAGGAGTGGAGAGGAGCAGGGATACTGGAACAGTTTGTATAGTAGGGGTGCTGAGAACCATTGAACCAAACTGTAAACCCTGCATATAATTGAAACCACTTCAAGCCCATGTGTGAGGCAGCACCCCTAGTTCCAGCACCTTAGCAGCAGAGATGCAGTGGGCAAGGAGAAAAAATCCAATTCCCTAAGAGGCAGAGTGTGCTGGGAGATGGCAAGTGGGAGGCTGGGTCTACATACTTCCGCTTTCTAGTCCCCTGTGGTTCAGCTTCACTTCCTTCTCATGACCCACATACTGACGCATGGCAGATAAAGAGACAGCAGCAATAACACTAGCAATAACAATAGCTGGGACGATTTGGGCGCTATTAGTGACATCTTCACTGTGATGGTTTCCTCATAACAGCGATTGCCAGTGCCAGCTGGGGCTCCAGCATGGTGAACTCCCTCACAATGGTGCCACAATAATGCTTGTCGGCACTGCAGTCATGTGAGATAAGGAGCTGTTAGCAGCAGCATCTTATGCCGTTATATTCCCCTGAAATGTCTGCAGTCCCTTCTGCTGTGTGTCTCCTCCTGAAACATTTGGCATTTTGTTTGAGGGCACTCTAGATCTACTCTTCCTGGTTGCAGGAGTGGAGCTATAGGGAATGCTATAGGGCAGGGGTGGCCAACCTGAGCCCGAGAAGGAGCCAGAATTTACTAATGAACATTGCCAAAGAGCCACAGTCAAATGTCAGCAGCGTTGGCCATTTCCCCCACCCAGCTCCTCCAGCCACCACCGCCTCCCACCCATCGTCAGCCCCGCCAATCAGGGCCTCCATGCCTCCCGCCCGCTGCAATCAGCTGTTCTGCAGTGCACAGAAGGCTCTGGTGGGGTGAGGGGAGGAGCAAGGTCGTGGCAGGCTTGGGGGAAGGGGCAGGGGCCTTGGAGAAGGGGCAGAGTGGTGGCAGGACCTGGGGCAGAGCAGGGGGTTGAGCAGTGAGCACCCCACAGCACATTGGAAAGTTGGCATCTGTAGCTCCAGCCTCGGAGTCAATGCCTATGCAAGGAGCCCCATATTAATCTCTGAAGAGCTGCATGCGGCTCCAGAGCCACAGGTGGGTCACCTCTGCTATAGGGTGTCTGCTTCCTCCTGCAGCACAGCAGAACAAGTGGGCAGCTCTGGAACAGACTTATAAAAATCAGGAGAAACACCAGTTTTTGTAAACCACAGACACTGTGACCGCCCTGTCCCTTCTCCTTAAAATAGCACATGTGCAGGGTACGTAACTGATGTGAGGTGTTCAGAGCTGGGGACAAGGCCTGCTGCTATTTGGGCAAAGGCTGCTGAGTCTGTGGAAGGGTGTGAGCAGTAGGCCTGGTACTGGAATTGTGGAGCTGTGGGAAGCAGGCCTGCTGCTGTGGGTGGAGACACAGCTCAAGTGCCTAATTTTACTGGGAAATGCAGTACTAGTTGATTAGCATCTAGTACAAACTGTAAGCAAATCTGAGAGCCACATGGCACATCTGCCTGCTTTACATCCTAGGAGAAGCATTTGTCTGGCATCTTTCCCATTCTGAGAGAGTCTCTGGGTGTTGTGTGAGCTGACAACGGCTGCTGGGTGTAGCTGATAGGCAGGCTGCTGGCAGTATGGGTTGGCATGGGCCATGGGTTGGCCAGTCTGGAGAGTGTGGCCATGACAACGAGTGGGCGGATGCAGCCACAGAACAGGCTGACCCCACTAGATTATGTGGGTGACATGAGTGATTAGCAGAATGACACTGCTGGGGGCAGTAGGCAGACTGATGACATGGGTAACAGGTGAGGGACTGGGGTGGACTGTCACACTACTTTCTGTGGCTGGGCTGGTAGCTGATTCAGTTGTCCTGCACACATACCATATTGCTGATCCCAGGTCCAGTGGTAACTGCTTGGCCCTGTCAGGCCTTGAGGGCACCCATATGGGAGCAAGATGTCATGTTATTAGGGGAGGAGCTATGTTAATTATTGTTTTAAACCTTTGAGTCTGCCTTTGTGAACTAGATGTTTCCACAAGTGTGAGCAGACTTGGCCCAAACTGCTTGTTCAGTGAGTATAAGTGCTGTGTCTTCCCTCCTGAGTGCTCACTACGCATTGCACATCCTGCCAGATGTTTCCAGGACTCTGTGCAGAGTCCCTGTTTTCACTTCAGAGATACCACCCTGTCTGATTAACTGGGCTTTACTGAACAGCAATCCACCCCTGCTATAGCCTCTTGCCTGCCTCCTTCTTAGGGCAAGTTTGTGGCATGCCCTTTGGTGGGTGTGCAAGGTGCTCTCCCTCAGAGCAGGAGCTTGATGGAATTGCAGTCCTCGTGCTCTGTTGCCCCAGAAACTGTTCCCTGCCCAGACCTCCACCCCGAAAAGGAAGGAGGTGGAGCCACATATCACTGTTCCTCTGCACTGACCAGGGGAGCAGTCGGGTTACACAGGGTTCCAGCAGGTGCTGTCTCTGTGTGGCTGGGAGTTGTGCCATTGTTCCTGCTCTGGAAGTGCAGCTCCACACTGACCCCAATGCAGGGCTGTGAGTGGGAGCCACCAGAGAGCTCTGCCATTCCCTTTCTAACCCTTCCCTCTCTTGCTGTCCTTCCCCTTCCTCCTCCAAGTGCCAGCCTTCTCCTTGTTTTTATTCTTTTGCAGGAAATGGAGTTTTTGGATATAACCAGCATCCGAGACACCCGAGTAGGAAAATTTGCCAAAATCCCCAAGGTGAGTCTGTGGCCCTTTTCTGTTCAAGGCCGAGCCCTTGCTGGAGCATGTGCCACGTGTCTGCATAGACAGTATTTTTCATACTGCCCTGAAGGTATCTCAGAGCACTACACAGAGCTCTCTCTAACCAATGAATTAGAAACTAGCAAAGCAGTGACTGTGGAACCAGTATCACACTTCTTATGCAGGTAACCAAACATCTCAGATGAAGAGTGCCATATCTTAACAGTCCTAGTGCTATGTTGCATATGAGCACAAGCCTTGGCCTAGGACGTGAACCACCTGTCATTTTCAGGCTTGGAAACAAGAGTGCTACCACACTGGGCTGTACGGGCACTTCTATATGGGAGAGGGTGAGAAGCAAGCATGGGTCCATTGCCTGTAAATTCATGTGGGCTTAAATTGCTGAATGAGAGATTTAGGTTAGACCTTAGGAAAATAATTTTTAACTGTACGGGTAGTTAAGAACTGGAACAAATTACCTAGGGAAACTGTGGAATCTCTGTCATAGGTATTTAAGAACAAGTTAGACAAATACCTGTCAGGGGTGGTCTAGATGATACTTAGTCCTGCCTCAGTGCAGGGGACTGGTCTAGACGACCTATTAAGGTCCCTTCCAGTCCTACAGTTCTGTGATTTACAAATACATGGGGAAAAGGCAGGCAGGGAAAGGCTCAGTGCTTGGTGGGGGTGCCTGTTTGGCACCTTGGGACATGAAGCTGTCTGGCCCCCACTCCTGTAATGTTTAGTTTTATTCAGGAATTAAATTTTATACTAAAATGGCAAAAATGACGAGGGGCAATGAGTGCGGAATCCTCCATTAAAATACATGAATTCTAGTTTGGCCAGATATCAGGAAGGTGTGCCACATGCTTCTGTGTCCCACTGTGTTCCCAACTCCCACATGGTCCAAGTGACTTTCTCATGGACAACATCAAGAGCTGAGGGAACTTCATCTGGATAACTCCTCTCCCTCAACTCCTTGGTAGCTACCTGTGCTGCTCAGAGTGATGGGGTCTTAAATCTTGTGAGAACTGGGAGCTGCTGAGCCCTCCATGCACATCAGCAGAACGGCCCTCACCGTCATGAGAATTAGAGAATGCTCAGCAGTAAGCCTTGTCCTGATGTGTAGGGATAGGGCATGGCTAATAAGAAAGTGAGTGTTACTTCTTACTTTTGGGCTTAGATTTTCCTTAGACATGTTCAGCAATCATACTCACTGCCATATTGTGGAGCTGCTGCCTTATAACAACTCCATCATGTTGCCAGCATATAGCACCGGAGTAAAAGCTGACTACCATTCAGTTGCCAAAGCTTTTCGATGTTGGCATTGTATTTGAGGGTGAGGAAAGGCTGCTTTCTCTCCAACTCTAGCAGTCAGCATGGTTCTTTGCCTATATTTGCATAGGAGAGTTTGTTTCCCTGGCTTCTGACTTTGGTTTGTTCAAGTGAGGCTATTAGGGAAATCAAGGGAGTGGGAAAAGAGGGGAGAGCTGAGATTAAAGCTGAATCACTGGGTTGCTGGTTTATAAAGTACATTTCTACTGTCCCATTTTGGCTGGGGCATGAATTATAGGACTGATACTTCTCCTGCTTTTTAATGATATTATTCCTGTTTTTACATGGCAATCCAGTGCTGCCCAGAGGATTCAGGAGGCCTGGGACAGGCCCAGGTCTTGTATGGCAATTCGGCAGTGGGTCCCTCTCGGAGGGAAGGACCTGCTGCCGAATGCAGCCGAAGAATGAAGCGGCGGCGGTAAAGCAGCCTAAGTGCCGCCGATCGGGGCTTTTTTTTTTCCGCCGCATGCAGCGCTTATACTCACTGGGTGGCGCTCCAAGGCATCAGCAGCACTTCAACGGCAGGTCCTTCACTCGCTCTGAATTTTCTGCTGCACTGAAGGACCTGCCGCCAAAGACCCAGAGCGAGTGAAGGGCCTGCCGTGAAAGTGCTGCCGAAAACCCGGAGCAGCTCGCGGGGCCTCTGCGGGGCCTGGGGCAAATTGCCCCACTTGCCCCCCACCAAGCGGCCCTATGGCAATCTCATGTAAAATGGCACCGTGTCTGATTGTGTTGTGAAATTGCAGCATGACAGGTGGAAACTGTTGTGATATAATAAGGGAGAGTGGTCTGAGCTCTAGACTGGGAGCTAGAATTCATGAGTTCTGTCTGCAGCTCTGACTCTGTGGGCTGGTGCAAGCAATCTTTATGTATGGCAGCCACATGGCCTCCTTCACTACAGTATCTGAGCGCCTCACAAACATGATTGAATTTATCCTCACAACACCCCCCTAAGTAAAGTCATTCCCATTTAACAGATAAGAAATGGAGGCACACAGAGAGTATGTGACTTGTCCAAGGTCATATGTGAAGTCTGTAGCTGGGAGTTAAAGCCAGTCCAGGGCCTTAACCGAAAGATCATCCTTCTTCCCTATTTAAAGCCTTTCCATGCCTCAATTTCCCTATCTGTGAAATGGGGATAACAATTTTATGGAGTGTTGTGAGGCTTCCTTAGTTAATGTTTATAAAGTGCTTTGAGGATAAAAAGCTGCAAACATCATGTTATGTCATGATGAGATGACAGTATCAAGATATTGCCAGTACTGAATGTGATGAGTTTGTCTAGCAGAACAAACTCAAAGGTAGCAGTTCTAGATGACAGCTTTCAGACTGTCAAGACTCAACTGTGAACAACAAAGGGACCTACCTGCATGATAAGCAACACCAAATAACAGAAAAGGAAGGGGAGGAGGAGACAGCTTCTAACAAATACAGGAAACTTCTTCAACATAAACCACAATTTCTCTATTGTCTCAGTTTCACGGTGTAGTATGTGGGAGATAAATAATTTGGACAACAGCCAGCAAGTTTATAGGATGAAGTTAAATTCAAGACTAAAATCATATGACATGAAGCCTTTTGTAATGAGGATCAGTAGGGTTGCCAGCTTTCTAATCGCACAAAACTGAACACCTCTTCCCTGAGGACCTGCCCCTTTTCTGAGGTCCCCTCCCCCACTCATTCCATCCCCCCCTCCCTCCAACACTCACTCTCCCCCACCCTCACTCACTTTCACTGGGCTGGGGTAGGGGGTTGGGGTGAGGGCTACAGCTGGGGATGTGGGCTCTTGGGTGGGGCTGGGGACAAAAGGTTTGGGATACAGTAGTGGGAGGAAAGGGATAGCTCAGTGGTTTGAGCATTGGCCTGCTAAACTCAGGGTTATGAGTTCAGTCCTTGAGGGGGCCACTTAAGGATTTGGGACAAAAATCAGTACTTGGTCCTGCTAGTGAAGGCAGGGGACTGGACTCAATGACCTTTCAAGGTCCCTTCTAGTGCTAGGAGATTGTTATATCTCCAATTATTATTATAGGGGGGTCTGGGCTGGGACCAAGGGGTTTGGAATGTGGGAAGGAGTGTAGAGTGTGGGCTCCAGGAGGGAGTTTGGGTGCAGGAGGTGGCTCAGGGCTGGGGAAGGTGATTGTGATGAAGAGGTGGTACAGGCTCTGGGAGGGATCTCTGGGGTAGGGGGTGCAGGGTGCAGACTCCAGTCGCGTGGTGCTTATCTCAGGCGGCTCTCGGTCAGCGGTGCAGCAGGGCTAAGGCAGGCTCCCTGCCTACCATAGCTCCACACAGCTCCTGGAAGCAGCCGACATGTCCGGCTCCTAGGCGGAGGGGCCAGGGGGCTTTGCACGCTGCACGTTGCGGTTCCCAGCCAATGGGAGCTGCAGGGGAGGCGCTGTGGAGGCGGGGGCAGCCTGCGGAGCTTTCCTGATTGCCACTCTGCCTAGGGGCCACAAGGACATGACAGCCACTTCCAGGAGCCGTGCAGAGCCTGGGGAGGCAAGGAACCTGCCTTAGCCCTGCTGCGCCGCTGACTACACTTTTAACAGCCTGGTCAACACTGCTGACCAGAGCCGCCAGGGTCCCTTTTCGATCGGGCATTCCGGTCGAAAACCGGATGCCTGGCAACCCTAAGGATCAGTGAAGTCTGACCTGATCATACCAGGGGGCTTGCTGTGTAGGCAGAGGCGAAAAGGGAAGCATGTGCTAGACACATACTCCTCTGCATTGGTCAGAAATCACAGAATAAAACTACAAGACTGTGCGAGAGATTCCTATTCTGTTATAAAATAAAAGTCTTGTGGGTGATATTTTTTAAGACTCTTTGTTCCAGTCTTTCCCCTCCCCTCCCAACACTTCAGATGCATTCATGTTATGTGGGCTGTTCGAATCACCCTACGAGAGGAGGTGCTTTGCTCTTGGTAGACACAGCTGCTAGTTTTATAGTCCTGGGGTGGTATCTACCTTTTCCTAAAGATGGATGTTTCCCACAGACTCAACTAGCATTGAACTCTCCAAAAATATAATGGAAAATGCCTGAAAATAAACACCTTGTAATTTATAGCATGCCCTTGGGGGTACATTGCATTTTACAAGCACATAAGAAGTTCTGAGTGCTGAGCTGTTTTGGAAATCTGGCCATTTACAATCCAAATGTGAACAGAAAACTTGATGGCAGGAGAGGAAGAGCTGGGATTTGAATTTTAAAATAGAATACGAGCATGGATTTGCATGTGTTTTATAAGGATATAGCTTCACTGTAGAGTTAGTCCAGCCAGTAGCCCGGGTGTTGCCCTAGCCCCCTTCTCTCCACATGCAAGGGGACTGTTATTCCCTTGTAATGATGCTGCCTTTGGTGGGACTCTTCTGAGAGTGTCAATTCAGGACAAATTGTTTAGAGCAGGGCAGTTACAGCCCAAGGCTGGGGTTCCTCTGCACACCAAGGCAAACCAAACCAGCCACACACAGAGGACTTCGGTTTTACCCCATTCCAGTTTCCCAGTATCACCACCAGTGCCACTTCTTATGGGAACGAATGGTTGTGAAAACCAATACCCCAGTAAAAGCAAAAAGGTTCTTCTTATCCCAAAGGACCAAGCCCCAGACAATATACAAATCAGATCTTACCCACAAATAATGCTGTGTCCAATCCTTTAGAATCTAAAATCTAAAGGTTTATTCATAAAAGGAAAAAGATATAGATGAGAGCTAGAATTGGTTAAATGGAATGAATTACATACAGTAATGGCAAAGTTCTTGGTTCAGGCTTGTAGCAGTAATGGAATAAACTTCAGGTTCAAATCAAGTCTCTGGAGTACATCCACAGCTGGGATGGGTCATTCAGTCGCTCCAGAGGCAAGAAGCAGGATTGAAGACAAGACGGAGGGGTTTTCAGGGCCTTTTATATTCTCTGCCAGTGGAAGGTGACAGCAGCAAGATAAAGTTTGGAGCCACATGAGCAAGTCACAGGTCCATGCATGACTCAGTTCTTTACAGGCCGATGCCGTTGTTTACATGTTAGTTTGAACGCTCCCAGGAAAGCTCAGATGTAGATTGGTATTTCCCAAAGTCCATTGTCAGTTAAGTGTTTCTTGATTGGGCACTTACTGAGAATAGTCACTGAGGGCATGGCTACGCTTGCAGATGTAGAGCGGTTGAGTTAAACCAGCCTTCGTAGAGCGCAGTAGGGAAAGCGCTACAATCTGTCCACACTGACAGCGCACTGGCGTGGCCACATTAGCAGCTCTTGCAATGGCCACAGAGAGCAGTGCATTGTGGTAGCTATTCCAGCATGCAAGTGGCTGCAACATGCTTTTCAAATGGGGGTGGGGTGGAGTGTGACAGGGAGTGTGTTGTGTGTATGTGGGGGGAGAGAGAATGGGTTTTTGGGGGGCTGAGAGCATGTCAGCATGCTTTCTGGGAAGTTCAGACAGCGGCGGTCCCTCCCTCCCCCCTGCCTCTCTCTCTCACACACAGCATTCCATAGTAATGGTTTGCTTTATCCCAGAGCAGATAAGCAGCCGGCTGTCAAACGGAGCTTTCAAAGGGCATATCCAAAACAATGACAAGAGTGGCCATTTGACTTAAGGAGATTATGGGACATTTCTGGAGGCTGATCAGAGCGCAGTAATGCAATACCTCGTTCACACTGATGCTGGGGCGCTCCAGCAGGGGTGCATCAAACGTTATTCTACTCGCCAAGGTGGAGTACCAGCAGCGCTCTAGCCATGGAGTCAGAGTGCTCTACGTGCCTTGCCAGTGTGGATGGGTAGTGAGCTAGTGCGTCCTGGGCTCCTTTAATGCGCTGGAACTCACAAGTGTAGCCAAGCCCTGAGGCTACTTAGAATCAAAACACTTTGAGATACAAATACAGAGCCAATATTCATAACTTCAGCTACAAAAATGATCACACATACAGATAGCATAATCCTACCCAGCAAATCATAACCTTTCCATAGATACCATACACAACAACCTTTGTACAATATTTGCTGCAAATATACAATAGTGGTTGCAAGAATGATCTATACAGTCACAGGATATGTCAGTAACGTCACACACAATGTAAAAAATACAGTACTTTTTTGTTCATTTAAAGTTAAGATTTTTCTGTACATTTTTAAAATTTACATTTTTTATACATTTTGTAAACTTTTATATAAGTATATAAATCTGAAAGCATATAACATTTAGGAACTTACGTCACCAGTCACATCTGCACATCATCCTAGAAAGATGTTTACTTCTACAAACGTTAAACTTTAGCGTGTCATTTTTATGTTGGCACTACCACACATTTATCATTATTCTGTAGAGTGAATTTCCTCATTTGCTAGCTGTCCATACTCGAGTAAAGCTTAGTGGGGATTTTTGGTTGGCCATCTCCCAGTACCAAAAAAAAGGGGAAGGATCGATGGGAAATCAGGACCCTGAGACTGACAGTCCCCAAGAACAATGGGGAGAGGCCAATGCTCCAGGTCAGCCTGATTGACAGATGGGCAGGCTAATGAGGGAGTCAGGAAGTTCCATCCTCCATGAGAGCTGGAATTGCCTGGAACAGCCTACAGACAGAGTGGGGCTGAGCTAAGGAGAAAGCAGGAGCCTGAGCTGAGCTGGGGAGCAGGGTCATGCCAGCCAGAGAGAACCAGAGAAGCAACCCACAGAGCAGCCCTGTGCTGGGAGCAGAGCTGCAGCAACCAGAGCCAGAGGGGCCAGAGAGGCAGCCCAGGGAGCTGGAGGCAGAGCAGCAGCAGTGCTGAGGCAGAGTGGAGCTAGGGCTGGAGCAGTCCAGAGCGGGGTGCAGTGAGCAGCTCCAAAGGGAGCTGGGGAGCGGGCCCAGTGCAGGGAGACACCCCAACCACCACCAGCTGCTGTAGCACAGCCCGGGCCTGAGAAGGGGCCTGGGACATGTGAGGAACAGACTGTGAACTTTCCTTACATTCCAGAGATGCTGTTTGTGATGTCCCCTTCCCACAGAGCGGGGAGACATTTTCCTTTAATCTTTCCCATTATTCCTTATTTTTTCAAAATTACTTGTTGTTTAATAAATTGTATCTGCTTTGAACTGTATGGAATGATCACTGGGTCAGGGAAGCATCCAGAGCAGAGAGAGCTCCCAGGAGTGGGGAAACCCGAGACCTTGACCTAAGTGACCACGACAAGGTTGGGGATTTGAGCCCCAGGAATTCTGAGCCCTGCCTTGTTGGGGTTACAAGGACACTGCCACACATGAGAGTGGAAGGGGAGCCCTCAGTCTCAGGCAGGCCTCTGGATAAATTCATCCCAGCACATGGGCTAGTACAGCACCAGTGTGGATGCAGTTACATGGGTAGCACTTAGCATGGATGGAGCATCCCCACTGCAAAGCTAGCCACACCAGGGTAGGCTAGCTTGGGCTTACTGTGAGGTGAAGACAGAGAATCAGAGGACTGGAAGGGACCTCGGGAGGTCATCTAGCCCAGTCCCCTGCACTCATGGCAGGACTAAGTATTATCTAGACCATCCCTGACAGGTGTTTGTCTAACCTGCTCTTAAAAATCTCCAATGATGGAGCTTCCACAACCTTCCTAAGCAATTTATTCCAGTGCTTAACCACCCTGACAGGAAGTTTTTCCTAATGTCCAACCTAAACCTCCCTTGCTACAATTTAAGCCCATTGCTTCTTGTCCTATCCTTGGTTAAGAAGAACAATTCTTCTCCCTCCTTCTTTTAACAACCTTTTATGTACTTGAAAACTGTTATAATTTCCCCTCTCAGTCTTCTCTTTTCCAGACTAAATAAAACCCAATTTTTTAAATCTCACAACACTCCTGCTAATACATCCCAGAATGATGTTCACTTTTTTTGCAACAGTGTTACACTGTTGACTCATATTTAGCTTGTGGTCCACTATGACCCCCAGATCCCTTTCTGTAGTACTCCTTCCTAGGCAGTCATTTCCTGTTTTGTATGCGAGCAACTGATTGTACCTTATTTGGGCCAAATTCAGAGGTGTGTGAAAGTGATTCTAAGAGACTGCCACTTACACTTTCCTCGGCTTGTAAGTTACACTAGTGTAGACTCAGCCTCCCTTATACCTACACTCACTAGACATCACCTCTGATTCCTAGAAGTTTAGCCGCACGTATGCAGCAAGGAGTCTTTGGGCCTGCTTCTGCTCCCACTGAAGTCAATGGCCCTACTCCAGAGCCCACATCCCCAGGTGGACCCCTCACCCTCCCCACATCCCAACCCCCTTCCCCAGCCCGGAACCCCCTCCTGCACCCTGAACCCCTCATTTCTGGCTCCACTCTGGAGCCCACACCCCTAGCCCAGGGCCTGTATGCCCTCCTGCACCGCAACCCTCTGTCCCAGCTTGGTGAAAATGAGCAAGTGAGGGTGGGGGAGAGCAAGCAGTGGAGGGAGGGGGATAAAATTAGCAGGGGAGGGGACTCAGAGAAGGGGTGGGGCCTTAGGGAAGGGCTGGAGCAAAGGTGTTAATTTTTTTGAGATTAGAAAGTTGGCAACCCTAACTGGAGATCTTGCAAGAAGAAAGTTTCTCCTGAAATCTCTTGGTCAGATCAGAAATGCCAGGCTGCTCTAGTACTTCTTCACATTCCCACTGGACCCAGGAAGTACAGGGGCCCACAGTGAAAATGAATAATATAAAAAGTTTTCTAAAAACTTTTTCCAGCTTCCATAAAGGTTGAATGCAATTTTGGATAAAGGTTTGGGTTGGGCCTTGTTTTCCTGGTGTCAGTTTACCCATCCCCCATCATTCAGACCTTGTTTCCCTTTGCAGAGCCAGAAGCTCCGAGACGTTTTTAACTTGGATTTCCCAGACAACAACTTCCTGCTGAAGACTCTGACTGTTGTGACCGGCACTGATATGGTGGATCTCACGTTCCACAACTTTGTCTCCTACAAAGAGAATGTTGGCAAGGTATCTGAGACCTCAGGGGAATGGACCACCAGGGACATCTAGGAATCGAGGTATAAGCAGAAAGAGAGAGGGTGGGAATTCTAAATCTGTGCTTCTTGAGCATGACTGACAAGCTCACCAGCTGCAAGGGACAGGAATCCGGTTCCAAAAAAGAGGGGGATACAGTGCTCTTGAGCCCCTGCAAGCACAAGGAGGGAATTGATGTGCTGCTGCTGTTCACTTCATCCTTCTCCTTCCTGCAGTTAAACTGGACAAAGAGAAGGATAGGAGGGTAAGTGCAAGGTCCCACTGTAAGCAGGTGTAGAAACAGGAGGTCAAGACTAGGCAGGTGGCAGGGACCGGAGGGTGTGCACTGATCCTCAATGTAGCCAGGCTGTGAGGACAGGATGGGAGGTTAGCGCCATTCAGCGTGCCGATGCCAAGTCCTGACTGGTGCCATTTCTCTAAACTCTGTTTGCATTTGTTTTTTCCCCAGAGCTGGGCTGAGGATATCATAGCCATCGTTAGAAACCCACTGACATTCAATGCATCTCGTTACACTTTCCTGGAGAAAATGTAAGTGGCTTCCAGTTAATGTTCCTTTTTAAAACTCCAACTCATTGCTCTCTCTGCCTGTCTCCATAGGGAATGATGCCAGGGTGGGCTCCTTGGGAGCAAAGAGCTTCTGCAATTCAGCAACAAACCTTGTCTAAACTCAGTTGCCCATAACAACAGTGCAATGCCGGTATCTGGGCTGTATGTCACTTTGGGTGCATGTACACTGCACCCTTCCTTTGGCGGTGTGTAGGGTGTATACATGCATAGTCTCCATAGAATGGGTATAAATAACAGTGTAAACGGTGAAGCCTGGCTTAGGTGAGCAGAGTAAAGACATGCTTGAAGAGTGTGTGAACATACCCGAGTACATGCCCTAGATGGTTCTCTACTCAACTAAGCCATTCCTACCCATTTACACTGCTGTTTTTAGCAATGTAGCATCCTGCTGCCTCCTCATCGACGGAGCCCTTCCCCCACTGAAGGAAAGGCTCTGGCAGTGGTGAAAGGATGTCCATTACTTGCAATGATTGGCTGTGGTCAGTTTGGAATCCCTGAGTCTTCTTCTGCATCTGCCATCTGTAGTTTGCTCTGTTGATTGTTCTGTCTGAGAAACAAGCTGTAGATGTTGATGGTTTCTGTTGAAGTCTCTAGTGTTGGTCTCAATCGCATATGATCTGGGTGCTGAATTCTTTTTCCTTATGACAGCTGGAGTTGTCCGTTCTTTTCCCCCATCCAGTTTGACGTGACCATGTCACCAGGTTCTAGACCTGGCAGTTCTCTGAGTGACATCTGTTGTAAAAGTGTTCATAAGCTTCGTTAGCCTTTTTATCCAATTTGGCTACTCTCTTCGTCCTGGCCACTTTGGAAATAGGTTCTTTCCCAAAGTTGGAATAGTAGTTCTGAGTTGTCTTCTCACCAGGATTTGTGCTGAACTATATCCAGTAGCAGCTGTTGGTGTTGATCTGTAACACAGAAAAGCAAGGAAAGGCTCTTCCTGCTGTAAGTTTTCTTGGCCATCTGTACAGGTCTTTCAGCCTCTCCATTTGCTTCTGGGTAACACCGGCTGCTACTAATATAGTCAAAATCATATTTCGTTTGGAATGACTTAAACTCTGCTGCAGTGAATTGTGATCCATTGTCCAGCACTAGTTGTTCTGGAATACCAGAGTGATCAAAAATGGACTTCAGTTTCTCAATAACACTTGGGCATATTATGTCTTTCTGTCATAAAGCATAATTCCCAATTCTGAACCTTAGAGTCCAAAATGTGGGTGCCTGCATGAAACCTCCAAGCTTAATTACCAGCTTGGATCTGATAGCGCTGCCACCAGCCAAAAATTCCAGTGTTTGGCTCACTCTGGTCTCCCCATCCCCAAAACTTCCCTGGGGGACCCCCAGACTCAGATGCCCTGATTTCACCACAGCAATGGAATAAACTCCCCGTCCGCCTGGTTCTCTCTTTACTCCCACACAGAGCTTCCCTCGTGGCGCTTATCCGGAGATTTACTTCACTTAAACTCCTCTGAATTACATAACAGAGAGGGCAATTTTACCTTCCCCCTCTTCTTTTTTCCCCTCCCAGTCTTTCCGCTGAGATGAGACCATAGAGCCTGGCACGAGGATTCTATTCCCCTAGATCCTCACTTAGAAAAAGAAAATCAACAGGTATTTTTAAAAGAAAAAGCTTTATAGCAAAAAGAAGAAAAACATAAAAATGGTCCCTGTATCAAGGTAACGATATACAGGAGTCAATTTTGCTGAAAAGAATAAATATGAACATACACCAGCCTTATTCAACAAAGAAATACAATTTGAAAACATCCCAGCAACTGACACACATGTAAATACAAAAAACACACTAAAAAGCCTAGTGTTTTCTAACGCTTTGTACCCACAACTTGGAAACTGCGAAGATTTAGAAACCACTGGAGAATAGAGAGTCACTCTCATAGTACGAGAGACAGACAAGGGACACAGACCCCCCAAAATTCGCCTCCCGGTGAGCTTTAAAAGTCTGGTTTCCTGATTGGTCCTCTGGTCAGGTGTTTGGTCCCTTTGTTATACCCTGTACAGGTGAAAAGAAACATTAACCCTTAGCTATCATGTTATATGACACGCCCCCCAAACACAGACAGTGGGAACCGTCACTGCGGTGATTTCCCTAGAACTTATAGAACTAACAGATAATAACAACATATACACTTTACATATACTACTAGTATGTCAACTAACAAGACTTTTACATATTAAGGAAATTTTTTTAACCAGTGTATTCTGGAAACTCTCCACGGAGAGTGCTCTAGCTACTTGTTAGAAGTCCGTGAACATGTGTTGAATTCAAAATCAAAATCTGGAGAGCTAAACTCCCAACGAAGAAGTTTCTTTGTTTCCCCCGTGGCAAGTATGGAGCCACTTTAGCGCAGCATGGTCAGTTTGTAGCTGGGAACCGGCCGTCCCCAACATATGGGCGTAGCTTTCCAGGCAGCATATACATGCATAGCATCTCCTTTTCACTAACTGACCATGCAGTGACTTTCCTCTCAGATTACTTTCTTGCTGAGAAACACGACAGGTGGAAGTTTTGATCCGGGGGCTTCTCTGCATAGAACTGCTCCTATACCACGCTCAGATGCAATCGGTGGTTACTAGGCAATGGTTTGTCAAAGTCCGGGCCTCTTAGCACAGGGTCAGACATGAGCGTCGCCTTAAGTTGGGTAAAGGCCTTCTGACAAATCATCAGTCCACTTACCTGCATTTGGCTGGGTCTTTTTGCAGGTCGGTCATGGGCAGTCATTTGGCTGTAGTACATGGAACAAATGCCTGTAATACCCGCCAAGCCTAAGAAGGATTGGACCTGTTTCTTTGACTTTGGACAGGCCCTTTTGGATAGCATCCACCTTGGCCTGTGGGGTTTATGGTTTCTTCGACCCACCTGGTGTCCAGGTAAGTCACTCTGTTTTGGCCTATTTGACACTTTTTGGCCTTAACAGTTAGTCCGGCCTGCCTGATGCGCTCAAAGACCTTTTCCAGGTGTACTGGTGTTCGGGCCAGGAGTCTGAAAAATGGCCACATCATCGAGGTAGGCAACTGCATTATTCTCCCAGTCCTGCTAGTAGACCATCTACCAGCCTCTGGAAGGTGGCGGTGCATTTCGCAGCCCGAAAGGAATACATTTAATTCATACCCCACGCATGGGTGACGAATGCTGACCTTCCTTGGCAGGTTCATCTAGTGGTACTTGCCAGTACCCCTTGGTTAAGTCTATTGTAGAGATTGAACTGGGCACGTCCCAACTTCTTCCAATAGCTCCATCGGTGCGTGGCATTGGATAGTTTGTCCGGACGAGTTACCGCATTTTAGCTTACGGTAGTCCACACAAAAGTGTATTTCCCCATCTGGTTTGGTACAGAACCACTGGATGATGCCCATGCACTGGTAGATGAAGCGGATTATACCATCATCTGTAGCATGTTCTGGATCTCCGTTCTATAGCAGCTTGGCGTCGTGAGGAGACACCCGGTAGGGTGGTGTCTAATTGGGTGAGCATTACCTGTGTCAATGGAGTGGTATGCCTGTTCAGTCCGTCCTGGGGTGGCTGAGAAAACAATGGGCGAAGTTTAGTGCACAGCTCCTTGATTTGTCCACCTGCTGCAGGTTTCCAGGGGGCTTGAGAGGTTCACCTCTTCCACGCCAGTCGTCCTTTTTCCCTTCGTAGTAGATTCACACCATCAGGCCACTTCAGCGTCATCTCCCCTGGACTGTAAACTGACAAACCTGTAAGTCTCTGGAATAAAAGGGCTTGAGAGAATTAACATGGTACACTCATTTGGGTTTTAGTGAGGAATTGGGAAATGCTATGAGGTAGTTAACAGCTCCCAGGTGCTCTTGGACCGTGAATGGCCCTTCCCCTGATGCTTCCATCTATGGGCCTGTTGCGCCTTTAAGACCATAACCTAGGTCTCCTACTTGAAGGAAACGCTCTCTGGTATGTTTATCATACCACAGCCTTTTGCTCTTCCTGAGTAGTATCCTTTAGTTTTCTTTAGCAAGGGCTAAAGAGTGTCGAGGGTGCTTTGTAGGTTGCTTACAAAGTCCAGAATGTTAGTTCCTGGAGAGGGTGGCAAACCTCCCATTGTTGCTTCACCAACTGTAATGCCCCTTAACCTCGTGGCCATACACAAGTTCAAAATGGGGTGAAAACCTAAACTGGATGTGTACAGCCCTGTAAGCAAAGAGCAACTGCTGCAACACTAGGTCCCAGTCATTGGAGTGTTCATTCACGAATTTACGGATCATGGCCCCCAAAGTTCCATTAAACCTTTCGACCAGGCCATTGGTTTTGATGGTGGTAAAGGGGTGGCAACCAAGTGATTTCACCCCATGAGTTTTCCAACAGTCTTTCATGTGCCTGCCAGGAAATTAGATCCTGAATCTGTAAGGATCATCAGAGGGCCAACCTACCTGGCAAAAATGTCTGTTAGGGCCTGGCACCGCTTTAGCCCTGGTGTTGCTAGAGCTACTGCTTCCGGCCATCGGGTAGCAAGTCACGAAAGTCAGTACGTACTGCTTCCTCTGGGCGTCTTTCTTGGGAAAGGACCAGGAATATCCACAGCTACTCGCTGAAATGGACCTCAATTATGGGGAGTGGCTGGAGAGGGGCCTGACCAGATCTTGGGGCTTTCCCACTCTTTGGCACACCTCACAGACCGGACATACTTGGCAACGTCCTTGCCCATCCCCTCCCAGTGGAAGGACTTCCCAATCTGTCTTTGGTTCTGTTCATTCCCAGCATGGCCACTGGGATGATCATGGCTAAGCTTAAGAGCTTCCCCCGGTACTTAGTTGGAACCACCAACTGTTTTTGCGGCTGCCATTCTTCCTGTGTCCACCAGAAAGAATTTCCTTGTATAAAAGTCCTTGGTCTATAACAAACCGGAATCGGTTAGAAGAGCTGAGAGGCGTGGGGTGCTCCGTGCCGCCCCCAAGCTTTCTGAAGGCTGTCATCCCCTGCTTCCTGCTCAGTCTGGAACTGTTCTTGAGGCTGGGGACACTAGTTCTTCCTCAGACTGTGGACTTGGGCTTGGTCCCTCTGGAAGCGATGTAGGTGATGGGGTTGTTTCCATTGCTGATGAACCGCTCTCTCCCGCTGGTGCACCTGGTGGTATTTCAGGCTCTGGCTGAGCCTTTCAGGTATGGTTGTCTGTTGCTTCTGCAGTTCAGGCTCGCTGGCCCCTCTGGCGTTGAGGTTGAAGATGTGGTTGCATTGCTGGTGCTGGTGCTGGTTGCTGTTGCCAGTTTCCAGGGCCTGGACTGGAGGTGCTGTGGCTGTTTCAGCCATTGTGGCAGGGGATCCGGGTCCACTACCTCTGTCTGGGTCTCAGGTAACACAGACGGGGCTTCTGTGGACGGCTCAGGAACAGGAATGGGTCTGGAAGCTTGCCTGGTGTGGCTGCGTGTAACCATTCCACTCTCTTGGCCCGCTTCACCTGGTTGGCCAAGTCTTCCCCCAGTAGCATGGGGATGGAATAATTGTCATAGACTGCAAAATCCACATTCCTGACCAGCCTTTGTACTGGACAGGCAGTTCAGCTGTAGGCAAGTCTACGCTTGTGACATGAAGGGGTAAATGGTCACTTTGGCCTTTGGGTTGATGAGTTTGGGATCCACGAAGGATTGGTGGATAGCTGACACTTGTGCCCCGTGTCTCTCCACGCGGTAACCCTTCTTTTCCGCCCACTCTCAAATTTTCCCTTCGCTCCAAGGGATTTGAGAGGTATCTGGGCCTGGGGATCTTTGGTGTGATTGGTGGTGTAATGACTTGCACTCGGGTGGGGTTCTTTGGGCAGTTGGCCTTTATAATGTCCCAGTTCATTACACTTAAAGCATCTTCCAGCTGACGGGTCACTGGTCGAGGTGAGTTACTGGAGACTGGTGAGTGGAAGAATAGGGTGTCTGTGGCTTTCCTTGGTTGTAGGTGGGGTCTTGGGTTGCCCTCGGTTGTAGGGTTTATTGTCGGTGTGCCCCCTGGGGTATTCATTCCCCTTGACAGTAGCTTTCTTTCGCTTTCTGCCATCTTCCATCCACTTGCTCCAATTCTCCCCGCTCAGGTGAGATTTTTGGGTTTTCCATCTTGTATGTACCGTGTTTATGTCCTCAGGAACACCATCCAAGAACTGCTCCATTGTATGAGGAGGTGCAGTTCGGGTCCAGGGATTTAACATTGGTTCCTGATATCCAGGCCTCATAATTCTTTTCCACGTAGTAGGCGTGTCTGGGAAATGAACACATCTGTTTTCACTTTTGGGTTCTGAAACGCCGACGGGCATGATCCGGGGTTTATCCCCATTCTGTATCTGGCCTTGGTTTGAAACAGTTTATAATCGTTCATTTGTCCCTTTGGCATTTCAGCCGCCACTCTTGCTAAGGGTCCACTGAGCTGTGACCTCAGCTCTACCATGTACTGGTCTTCAGAGATGCTGTACCCAATGCAGGCTCTTTCAAAATTTTTCTAAGAAGGCCTCAGTGTCATCACCTGCCTTGTAGGTGGGAATTTCTTGTGCTGTGGAATCAAGTATTGGCGAAGGGTTGTTAGGATTGGCTGGGTTCTGTCGCTTAGCCTGTTCTACTTCCAGTTCATGCTTTCTCTGTTGTTTCCCTCTCTTCACTTTCTTGTTTGTGTTCTTCCATTTCTGGAGTCTGTCTGTCTTCTGTTGGGCTGCATCTTCTTCTTCTTGTTTTCTTTTGGGCTGCTTCCTTCTGGTTGTTTTCTTTGGTGAGCTGCATTTGATTGGTTCTTGTGTTCTTCCATTATGGGCTTCTCTTCTATTTGAGCTAGTTCTGACCTTAATTAGTCTGCTCCATCTCCTATTTCATCGTTCTTTGCTATGGTCTTTTGCTTGGCTCGTTCTGTTTTCCAGGCTTCCTTGTAACTCATGGTTCCTGCTTGTCTTGTGTTGGGGTGCCCTCTGGTGATGTTTATTGTCTGAACTGCTGGCTCTCTGTTGTCTCCTGGGGTTCTAGCCCAGCAACAATGTTGCCCATTTTTTTTAACTTCTCTCTTCTAACTAACCTTTCACATGTAAATTAACTAGAAAGAACCAGCTTATTTGCCTGTGTGTTTTGCTGGGGTACTTGACTCCCAATCGGAGGATTGCTATTGCTTAACAAAAGACCCTTTTGTCACCTTAATGGCTCCTTGCTTAATATGCAAGCCAACTGAGCATACTGAAAGAAACAGAAATTTTTTTTCTCTGGCTCCTTTTAAAACCAAACCCTTTCTCTCTGCTTAAAAGCCCTAGCAGAGAAAAGAAAAATATAATACTCTACTGGCTTCTGGATTCTTATCCTCCCACCGCGCTGCCACCATGTCATAAGCATACTCTCCCAATTCAGAACCGCATAGAGTCCAAAACTGTGGGTGCTAGCAATGAAACCTCCAAGCTTAATTACCAGCTTGGATCTGATAGCGCTGCCACCAGCCAAAAATTCCAGTGCTTGGCTCACTCTGTCTCCCAAAACCTTCCCTGGGGACCCAAGACTCAGATGCCCTGAGTTTCACACAAAGGGAAATAACCCCCCTCCCTGGTCTTCTCTTTACTTCCTTCCCAGGAGCTTCCCCCATCCGTGGGTTATCCTGGAAGATTACTGTGCTTAAATCCTTGAAATGACAAAACAGAGAGGGCAATTTACCTTCCCCCTCCTTCTTTTTCCCCCTCCAGTCTTCCTGAGAGAGACTGTAATCCTGCACAGGGATTTCTATCCCTAGAGCCTCACTTGAGAAGAAAAATCCAACAGGTTTTAAAAGAAAAAGCTTTAATATAAAACGAAAGAAAAGACATAAAATGGTCTCTGTATCAAAACGGTAACAAATACAGGGTCAATTGCTTAAAAGAAAAATATGAAAACAGCCTTATTCAAAAGAAATACAATTTAAACATCCCAGCAAACTACACACATGTAAATACAAAAAAAAACAATAAAAGCCTATTGTTTTTCTACTTTGTACCACACAACTTGGAAACTGAAGATTAGAAAACCTGGAAGATAGAAGATCACTCTCATAGCCGAGAGACAGACAAAAGACACAGACCCAAACATTCCCTCCCTGAGCTTTTAAAAATCTTGGTTTCCTGATTGGTCCTTGGTCAGGGTGTTTGGTTCCCTTTGTTAACCCTGTACAGGTGAAAGAAACATTAACCCTTAGCTATCTGTTTATGACACTTTCAAATACACTCTTTCTATGTATGTGAAAAAATAGTCCATGATGGCTAGGTAATGATGTCCTCTGAATTCACACAAATCTGCAGTGAATCTCTTCCAAGGTCTGACTGGTAGAGGTTCCTTGTATCATGTTGGTCTGTTAGTTTTGCAATGTTCACGTGCAGATACTTTATTCTTTATGTCCTTGCTGATGCCTGGCTGGCTCGTTTTTTTTTTTTTTTAAATAGAATATTGGTGTTGGAAGGGACCTCAGGAGGTCAGCTAGTCCAACCCTCTGCTTAAAGCAGGACCAATCCTCAGACAGATTTTTGCCCCAGATCCCTAAATGGGCCCCTTAAGGATTGAACTCACAACTCTGGGTTTAGCAAGCCAGTGCTCAAACCACTGAGTTATCCCTCCCTCCATTCATGGCCTTTAATTAATCCTTGACGTCCTTCATGAATGAGGTTTAGGATTTCCCCACTCATTTGTTTGGAATTATGATGCAAATTGCCTTTAATCACAAGTCCATTTGACTCACTTAATTGTCCACACACCAGAAAATAGTGTCTTATCACTTCCTTAGTGTCCTCTAGATACTTGAGTCAGTCGCCTCATATGTAACTTAGAACTTTCTGAAGTTGAGTGGCTGTGGCTGTCGAGGTTGGGCTTTTTTAGCTGAAGGAGTCCCTTTTCTGACACTGGTCTGTCAGGCTCCCTTCTTATGACCCTTTGACCGCACTCCTGTCCCTGTTCTTTTATTAGTTGTCCCCTGAAATCAGTTGGGTTCTGAGGTCCTGTAGATCCTCCCCTTAGGCTGGGGCGAGGGGGATCCTTTAGCAGTGGGTGGGTTTCCTCCCACCCACTTCCCGGAAACCCAATAGGGACACTGGTCTGTATGCATCGACAGCATCCATATATGCCCTCTTCAAGCTCACAGTTTGCTGAGTGCGATGCTGGGCTCTTTGATAGAGCATCTGCTACTACTGGATTTTTCCTAGGAACATATTTTGCAACTGGGTTAAATTGCATTAACTGTAGCAGTAGTTGGCATCTGAGCGGTGCTTGATCCAGGTCTTTTCCACTGATGAGGGTTTCTTGTCTGTTATCAGTCCACACAGATCTCTGTAGAAGTTCTCACATGCCCATATGCTTGCTAGGCACTCTTTTTCAATCTGTGCATATCATTTTTCTGCTTCTGTAAGTGTGCGAGAGCAAAATGCAACTGACCTCCACTCAGAGCCATGTTGTTGCAACAATGCCCCACCTAGGCACTGACCCTTGTGAGTTTGTTCACATTATAATACTGGAGAAATGGAGCTATTGAGATCAATCCTTTTACCTTTTTGAAGAAAATGTCTTGCTTTGGCCCCCGTAGCTAAGATGTGTTGGATTTTAAGGGTATGTCTACACTGCAACTAAACATCTGTGTCTGGCCCTTGACAGCTGACTCAGGCTGCAGGGCTGTTTAAGCAGTGTAGACATTTGGGCTTGGGCTGGAACCTGGGTTCAGGGACTCTCTCCCCTCATGGGGTCCAAGAGTCTGATCTCTTGCCTGAGCCTGAATGTCTACATCACAATTTAACAGCCATGCAGCCCAAGCTCTATGAGCCTAAGTCTGGTGACATGGGCCAGCCAAGGGTGTTTAGTTGCAGTGTAGATATACTGCAATAATTCATTCAGTGGTTTTCTAACTGTAGAAAGGTCTTGTAGGCACTGACCAAGGTACTTTACTAACTCAGTGTGTGTATGTGTATATATATCAGTTCTGGTTCATTAATTAGCGCATTCCAATTTCCAAATAGCTTTTACTTTCTCAAAGCTGGGACTGATTCCATCCATCTCTGCTTGTGGTCTGTCTCAAAAACAAAATTTGGGATAGGCGGAAATGCATTTTTCCTTGTTTAGCATCAGTCAAGACTGATTAGGCTTAGGACTTCATTGAGGGTTTTGTTGTGTTGAAGATCCATATATCAGAATACCATCCATGAAAACTGTAACTTCAGTTGTGTTCATTAACAATTCTGCCATATTTCTTTGGAAAACTTCACGTGCACTGGTAATTCCAAAAGGTAATCTTTGAAAGCAAAGTCTCCCAAAGGGTGTGATAAATGTAGCACTTGCTTTAGCTAAAGAAATTTGCCAGATATCCGCTTGAGGTATCCCTTTCACTTTGGGGAGGAAGTCTTCCAGCATTGGAGGATATATTTTTTCTCTCACAGCTGCTTCATTTAGTCTTCTAAGATCTACAGAGTCACATTTTCCCATTTTTCTTTATAACTGGTACCACTGGCAGACACCAGGCTGTTGGCTCAGAAATGTTCTCGAATATGCCAATCCACTCCCTTTTCTTTAACTCAGTTTCCACTTTATGATGTAATGGGGTAGGAATCCTTCGAGGTGTATGTATGCATGGTTCAGCATTGTCTCTTAAGGTTATTTGTACTGAATCTCCTTTCAAAAGTCCAATATGACCAAATATTCCATTGAGTTCTTCCACTTGTCTCACTAGGCCCATCATGGCTGCCACACTGCAGCTGAGAAGGCTGCTGGTCTGTGGTCCTTAGATCACATACAAAGACAAAAGCTATGCATCCAGAGTGTAAGTTATTTCTGTAGTAAACTGTCCCATGCAGGTAGAATACTGTCAGAGCTGTCTCAGGTAACTTCAGCTTTGGGAAGGGTTGAAGGTGATTGTAAGTCCTTCTGAGATGACTGTGAGGTCAGCTCCTGAGTCAATTTTAAAGGCAATAGTCTTGCCATGAATATTCAATTTCACTCTCCAGACAGGTTCTCTGTCATCACAAGTGATAGATCCCAGAAACAATGGCTCTTGGTTGTCTGTAATGTGAGTCAACGTCCTGATTGTTTTGGTGCAGCAAACAGCTGCAAAATGTCCATATTTCATGCATGCATTATGCTGTTTGCCTGTGACTTGCATCATCTCTTGAGATATGACTTTTTCCACTCCTTTTGCATGTAGGTTGGAATTTGTCTCTCTTGGGGTATGTCTACACTGCCCATGTTACAGCGTGGCTGCACTGTGACGTGACAGTATAGATAAGCTTTATTGCCAGGGGAGAGCCCGAACAAGCGGTGGTAGCTTTATCGCTGGGAGTGCTGTCTATGCTGACGCTTTTCAGCGCTAAAACTTTTGTTGCTCAGAGGGGTGTTTTTTCATACCCCTGAATGACTAATGTTTTAGCGCTGAAAGTGGCAGTGTAGACACTGCTTTAGACTCAGCATTCTCTCTCCTTGCCTCAGGGGTTTTATGACAATAACTTTTAACACTCAAGTGTCTGTTTATAGCTTAGCTAGCTTCAGGGCCGGCTTTAGGAAGTGCGGGGCCCAATACGAACATTTTCGGTGGGGCCCTGGCAGGGATGACTTAAAAAAAAAAGTGTAAAAAAAACCCTTTCATTTCTTCCATGTATTATTTACTTTCCATAACTATAAAAATAATACAATTATATATTATGTACATTGCATCATATATACTGTTGATTGCTTATCAATGACCGCCATTTCACAGGTGTGGGTCCCTTCCACTCCCTGCGGGTGTGCACATGTGTGGGTCCCAGCTGCTCCCTGCCCCCCTCATTGAAGCAGGTTTGCAGGGTTACTGCCCTGGGAACTGCAGGGCAGCAGTGGACATGGGGCTGGCTGGAGGCAGGGCAGGGGCTGACTGGAGTATAGCTGCAGGCAGGGCAAGGAGTGCAGGGCTGGCTGGAGACAAGGGGGTGTGGGGTCGGCTGGCTTCAGGCAGGGCCGCAGGGGGATGCAGTAGGGGTTGGGAGGGCTGGAGACAGAGGAGTGCGGAACTGGCTGGCTTCAGGCAGGGGAGTGCAGCGGGGTTGGCTGGAGACAGTGCAGGGGGTACAGCAGAGGCAGCTGGAGCCCCGGCCCTTTAAATAGCTCCCAAGCCTCTCGCTATCCCAGGGCTCTGGGGGTTATTTAAAGGGCCCGGGGCTCCCCTGCTTGATCTGCCCCGGACCTTTTAAATAGCCGCGGGAGCCATGGAGAATACATGGGGGCTGTGGGGCTCCAGCTAGCTATTTAAAGGACAGGGTGGCAGAGACAGCTGGAGCCCTGGCCCTTAAATAGCTCCCGGAGCCCCCCCGCTATCCCAGGGCTTTGGGGGCTATTTAAAGGGCCCGGAGCTCCAGCCGGGAGAGCGGGGCTGCGGGGCTTGCCGCACTCCGGCCGGAACTTCAGCCGGGGCTGTGGGGCAGCTTGCTGCGCTCCGGCAAGGGGCTCCAGCTGGGGCTGCGGGTTAGCTTGCTGCACTCCGGCGCAGGGCTTCAGCTGGAAGAGTGGGGCTGCTGGGCAGCTTGCCGTGCTCCGGTGCAGGGCTCCAGCCGGGAGAGCGGGCCTGCTGGGCGGCTTGCCGTGCTCCGGCGCGGGGCTCCAGCCGGGAGAGCGGGGCTGCGGGGCTCCAGCCTGGAGAGCGGGGCTGTGGGTTAGCCGCGCTCCCTGCGGCACTTTGGTCAGGAGAGCGGGGCCATGGAAGACAGTGGAGCAGACCTCAGCCGACGTAAGTAAAAAAAATTTAAAAGGTGCCTAAGGCGCGGGGCCCAATTCCCAGGAATTGGCTGAATCGGCCTAAAGCCGGCCCTGGCTAGCTTCAGGGTTTTCAAATTGCTCCTACCTTTTGTTATATTGTTTGACTAATTCTGACTCTTTTGCTATCTGTATAGCTGTCACTAGTGTTAAATTTCTCTTCAATTGTAGCTGCTGTGAAAGATTTTTATCTTCTAACCCAGTAATTACTAGCTGTCTCTGATATTTCCGTTTTGCATTCCCAAAAATCAGTTTTCAGCCAATGTATGCAGAGCTCTTATAAAACATTCATTATTTTCCCCCTGGTTCTTGAAGTCTCTGTTGAAAACATGCTCTTTTATAAACCACATTTCTGAGATATGAAGAATGCATCGAACATAGCCAGAACCCTTTCATGGTCATCTCCGTGACTGTCTTCAGTAACGTCAAAGGATTTAAAGATATGCTCTGTCTGCTTCCCTGTAGCATATATTAGAGAAGATCGCTGCATATCTCCAGTTTCTTTGTGGAGTTTTTGGAAATTCAAAATCTTGCAAAATACTGCTTCCGTTCTGTCCACTGGGGAAGCTGAAGTTTGCTGGGGCACTGAAGAGTGGCATATTGATGAGATCCTGGAACCTTTGTTGCTGTTCCTTTTGTCTGCAACATCTGTTGCTGTTTTCCTTTTGTTTCTATTCTTAGTTTACTACTGACACCCTGTCATGCTTCTGTACCAGATGTAGACTGGTCACAGAACTTGCTTATACATACCAACTATGTTCATCATAAGATCCTTTAATGCTCTGCCTGGTATGGTTGAGGGTTGTTAAAAAAGGGATTTTTATGCACAGTGTCACCTAGTGGCTGAACAGTTTAATACAATTTAATTTAGCACGCCCATTACAGCGGGGAAAGGCTCTGTCAGCTCCCCATTTCTGGTGCCTTTACTGGCAGCGGGGAAAGGCTCCAGCAGCAGGGAAAGACTCTGGTGGAGAGAGTCTCAGATGTGGTGTGCTTTTCACTATGGCATGCAGCTACACCTACACTACATGCCTCTGCTGGTGGTGTGTAGTGTAGACATAGCCATAATGAGAATGACTGAAACCAAAGTACATAGTGAGCCAGTTAAGCATATGCTTGGTATTATACAAAAGCAATTAAATCCAGAGCCCCAAGACTTATATCCAGGGAAGATCCCCTCCAGCATCACATTAGCCCTGACAAATGCTGAGTCTTTCTTTCCAGGACTGTGTCATATTATTTAACTGACCACAAGGATCATTGTAGAGCAACAAATACAAACACCTCTCTTGAGTGTTTCTCAGGCATTTCTCACTGTGGTACCTAAGTATTTATATACTGTGCTGACTGCCTAACTTTTTCTGCCTCCTTCCCAAAGACTGGGAACAAACCTCTGCTGTTGAGGAGCACTTCAAAATCTGCCAGACCTAAAGAAGAGCTCTGTGTAGCTTGAAAGCGTTTCTCTCTCCCACAGAAGTTGGTCTAATCAAAGATATGACCTCATCCACCTTGTCTGTCTCCTATCCTGGGACCAATGCGACTACAGCAATGCTGCAGACAGGACTCTATTTGGCAGTTAACATCTGAGTTTCTTTCCCTCTCCCTGAATCCTGGCACATGTGGTCTGGAAAGGTTATACAAGCATGTTCTTGTTCGATCTGCTCTTTTTCACAGCCTGGTGAAGCTGAAGATGCAACTCAATGCTGAAGGAAAAATTCCTGTCAGGAAGTGAGTACAGGCATTTACATCTCATTGTCCACCCAGTCAGGTCGAAAACAGAGTAGGTGGGTGAAGGCACGAGAGCCCAACCTGGCTTTGTCTGCCTTGCTGCACCCAGAGGAAATCATTACCTTCTTGGGGTTCTGGTCCTTCCCCCAAGAAGGCTGAAAGGGACTTCTGTCTCCTCTGGCTGTCCCCAGAAGGGGATTAGGCCATGGGGGACATGCCTTGGGTCTGGAGAGCCCATTAGCAGGGGCTGTCCTGCTACTGCAGTAAGAGGAACCCTGGGATTAGCTCTCTGGTCTCAATTAGAGTGGAGATCAACAACTGGGCTGGTCTGGGTTGTATAAAGCCTCATTTGTTGGGGTTTTGTTTTTCAAATTCAAGGCTGGGTAAAATCCAAATCTCATTTTAACCACACTCCTAAAGCTTAAGGGGTTCTGGTCCTGGTCCATCTCTAAATGAGCTTTCTGCCTGGCTGGCAGCAGTGCTGGCATGCCTGTGTTTCTTGCTGCCATCTAGGAATTCTGAGCTGATTGGTTCTTTAATTGTTTTCCCATTATCTGTGTATAAAATCTTTGGGCCTTCTCCCCAGTTTATCCCAGTTAAACACCAGTGTATCTCCACTGATTTCAGCAGTAACTCTGGATTTACACCAATGCAAGTGAGAGCAGAATTGGGCTTGAGGCCCTATTCTCCCCTGTGCTGGTGCTTGTGCAGGTGCAGTGATGGAGGAGGTGGTTTGCACTCCCCTTCTACAGAGCAGGGCTACTTTAGCTCCTGATCCACACTTGAGCAGCCATTGTATATAGAAATATAGCCATTGTAGTATAGAAATACTGGGATACAGGGCAGGGAGTTGGGGTGCAGGAGGGAGCTCAGAGCAGGGGGTTGGGGTGCAGGAGGGATGTGGCAGGGGGCTCAGGGCAGGGGTTTGGGGTGTGGGGTGCAGGAGGGGTTGGGGATACAGGCTCTGACCCAACGCCACTTACCTCGAGCGGCTTTGGGGTGGCAGCATCGCACAGCGGGGCTAAGCCAGGCTCCCTGCCTGCCCTGCCCCCTTGCCACTCTTGGAAATGGCCAAGTCTGGCAGTGGCTCCTGAGGGTGGGATGGGGCAGGTGGCTCTGCCGTGCACTGCCCTCACCTGCGAGTACCACTCCCAAAGCTCCCATAGGCCACAGGTCCCCCTTCCCAGCCAATGGGAGCTGCGGGGGGCAGTGCCTGCAGGTGAGGGCAGCACACAGAGCCCTCTGTCCCCTCTCCCCTAGGGGCCTCAGGGACATAATGCTGGCCGCTTCTGGGAACAGAGCGAGGTCAGGGCAGGCAGAGAGCCTGCCTTAGCCCTGCTGCGCCATTGGGATGGCAATCCTGCAGGCCAGATTGAAAGCCCTGATGGGCCAGATCTAGCCCGCAGGCCGTAGTTTGCCCTTCCTTGTCCTATAGGGTCCCCAGCAGAAACTAATGTTACCCTTGGTCAGGGCCGCCCAGACGATTCAGGGGCCTTGGGGGCCCCGGCCGCCAAATTACCGAAGAAGACCCGGCACTTTGGCGGCGGGTCCTGGGGTGGAAGGACCCCTCGCTGCGGGTCTTTGGGGTACTTCAATGGCAGGTCCCAGGGCGGAAGGACTCCCCACTGCCGAATTGCTGCAGAAGACCCAGAGTGGAAGAAGCTCCGGGGCCCCGGGCCCCGTGAGAGTTTTCCGGGGCCCCCAGAGCGAGTGAATGATCCCTCTCCAGGGGACCCGAAAAACTCTCATGGGGGCCCAGGGCCTGAGGCAAATTGCCCCACTTGCCCCCTCCCCTCTGGGCAGCCCTGCCCTTGGTTGGAGAAACCTCTGAATTGAAGCAGCAGTGGTATTTATGTATTGATATCAATGGGAGTTAGGCCCCTAAATACCTTTAAGCATTTTGTACATAACATCTCTCCACATATCTGTTCTCTTTCTCTCTGTGACCTAGTTTTGCATGCACCCTTTTGTCCCTCTCTCTGATTGTAGCTCCCCACTACCCCATCTTATCCCACCCTCTGACTGCACCTGCCAGCAGCCCCAACCTCTGTTCTCGCTCACTGCTCTTCACAAATTGTCATTTTGCAGGCCTAACTTCTCTTCTCTCTCTCAGTATTTTTCAGATGTTTCCTGCAGACAGGAAGAGGGTAGAAGCTGCATTACATGCTTGTCACCTTCCAAAGGGCAAGGTGAGTGACTTCTTGGGATATTCAGAGGTGTCCAGAGCTCCAGGACAATTCCTTCACTGGTCCTGACCTCCTGACCATGATGATGCTATCCCTAAAACAGCCCCAAAGAGGTAGTCTTCTTGACCACCATTCTAAATTACTGTGAAACTGTATAATCTGTGCCATGCTGGAGCTTTGCCTCACTCCCAGCCATGATGACATCAATTATTATTATTTCTATTAGAGTGTCACCTAGGGCCCCAAAGAGCTGACAGTCTGAAGAGATAAGATAAAGTATCAGAGGGTTAGCTGTATTAGTCTGGATCTGTAACAGCAGCAAAGAGTCCTGTGGCACCTTATAGATTAACAGATGTATTGGAGCATGAGTTTTCGTGGGTGAATACCCACTTCATCAGATGCATGAAAAGGGAAAAAGAGGCACAGAGACTTGCCCAAGTTCACTCTGCAGGTCAATAGTGGAGTCAAGAATATACCCCAGATGTTCTGAATCCCAGGCCACTGCTTTATCCACTCAACAACTGCACCTTCCCAAGGGACACCAGCGACAACTCACAACTACCCCATTGAAATAGTTTCCCCCAAAGCATCACAACTACTTGCCCTGTTTCTTTAAGAAACATCTGATGCTCGGTGTGCTATTTCACACCACCACAAACAGGGATACTCCAGGCACTACAGAGCAGGGCAATAGGAATATGGACTATGGGCTCTAATAAGGAAGTGAAGGCAAACATGGGTTTGCAGTACTTGCGAGATGCGGTTTCTTTTTCAGAATGATGCGATCAATCCAGAGGACTTCCCTGAGAAAGTGTATAAAACCTTCCTGATGAACCTGTGTCCCCGTCCAGAGATCGATGAGATATTCACCTCTCAGTGAGTCTTCCTCATGCTGCAGGGGCAGGCTTTGTTTCATGAAGGGAAAAGACAGGCAAATGGGGGACAATAAAGGAGGAAGAAACGGTATAACTGAAGCGAAACGACTGGGGTGTATGAGGTGACTTCAGTCTCAGTCCTGCTCCTAATGTGCAGGTGTCTGTGTCACCAACGGAATTGACATGCTTCTGACAGCCTCAATAGAGAGGGCAGGCCTGGCTGGGGTATGGAGACTGATCTACCCTCTTCGTTGCCAGAGGTGGTCACAGGTCAAGGCTGAATCAAATAGGTGGGAAGTGTGCACTGCCCGTTTCTGCACTTGAACCTGTTCAGTGGACAGGTAAAAAACTTTAGACCATGATTTTCAGAAGTGACCAATGATTTTGGGTCTCTCTGTGTGCAGGTGGCCAAACTGGTGACAGCTTAAAAGGGTTTGATTTTCAGAGGTGAGTTCTCAGCTCTTTTGAAAATCAGGCCCCTTGATAGTGTCTCAAGTTGGGCACCCAAAATTTGAGGCACCAAAAACCACTGATCGCTTCTGAAAACCTTGGCCTTGGTCTCCAATCTGTGTAACCTTTCACTAGCACTAAATATGCAGAAATAAGATACAGAAATAAGATACAAAGAAGAGGGAAGGGTGCTGCAAGATAGAGGAACTGAGAGAGAGCTGGAGCCTTCAGAGAAAAGAAAGCCTTCTAGGAAATGGTGGGAGTCCAGAGAGATGGGCATGCACAGCTAGCTGTAGGAAGGATTAGCCTGCGTCCCATTGCTGGAAAAGGGGTTTTCCAGTAACACTTAAATACATTCTCTCTTCCATTCCTTTCTGATTCTTTGCCCTTAGCCATTCGAAAGCCAAGCCCTACATGACCAAAGAGCACTTGGCAAAGTTTATCAACAAGAAACAGCGAGATTCCCGCCTCAATGACATCCTTTTCCCTCCGGCCAAACCAGAGCAGGTGCAGGGCCTGATCGAGAAGTACGAACCCAGTGGAATTAACATCCAGAGAGGTGAGTCTTGTTCAGCACACTGCCTCTCTGTCTTTCCAGTGCTATGGAATCATCTCACACTGCACATTACACTGATACTTACCAGCGTGTCTGGAGCAGCCTGTCTAACTCCTGCAGGCCCCTGTGTTTCAGCATTACCCACCTGCAAGGGAGCCAGGCCTCGTCGTTTCACTTCTGTTAATAGCTTTGTTTTCCCTGCAGGGCAGTTGTCTCCAGAGGGGATGGTCTGGTTCCTCTGTGGCCCTGAAAACAATATTGTATCACTGGACAAAGTGGTGCTGTACCAGGACATGACCCAGCCACTCTCACATTACTTCATCAACTCATCACACAACACCTACTTGACAGGTATCTCCACTGGATGAAACACCAATTCCAGGGATCTTCCCCTAGCTTCAAAGCAGGTGTGTTGTACCAAGCATGTGTACTGACACTGGACATGGATTTTGCCGCATGTGCCATGTATGCTAGGCAGCAGTCGGGCAGTTTGTAAGGAATCAACCCATTGGTAAGGGTTTGAAAAGAAAAAGCATACTCTGCTGTTCTGTAGAAAAGTCACGCTTAGGTGATGCCAAGCAAGGCAAAAGGACTAGGGAGATCAGCCTAAATGCTCAAGACAATGAGTCACAGTCCCCTTATGTCTGATGGATTTGTTTTTGGGATAGCCTGTAGCCAGGGTGTGATGGGCATGTATAACATCTGCAGTGTAGGAAGGGTGAGCAACTCCTTGCCCTCAAGCTCATAGCCAGGATCATTTCCCATCACCAGCTCCATTGCAGTACAAGATTATGGCTTCATCATCTGTCTATATAGACAGGTATGGGTGTTCTTGGGATGTGAGGGCAGGTTCCTGTCTTTCCTAAACAGCTGGCAAGGTGTGTGTCTCTCTCAGGAGTCCCTAGACTAAGCAGATGTGTGCCACTCTTCACTAACTGGGCATGTGTCTATCCCTGGATAGATGCATTAGCCTGCAACGTGATTGGGCAGGTATATATGCTCTAAGATTTCAGTGAGAAGCAGGTTTCCTCCCCAAGAGTCAAGCAGGTATATAGCCCCATAGATTGAAGGCAGATCCATACCCCTTCCCAGCAGCTGGTCAGATGTAGATCCCTCAGGAATTCAAGAGCAGGTAATTGTGTGTCCCTCTCAACTGACTGGGCAGGTGTCTCCCCCAGGGATTAGTGGTAGGTGGATACCATCACACCTCATCCCTCAATGTGCAGAAGGTAAACACATTAGTATAGGCCA
Source organism: Chelonoidis abingdonii (assembly GCF_003597395.2). Taxonomy (NCBI): domain Eukaryota; kingdom Metazoa; phylum Chordata; order Testudines; family Testudinidae; genus Chelonoidis; species Chelonoidis abingdonii. Next base: position 92,765,216 of record NC_133772.1, read on the forward strand.
TGCTTTGAGGGAGGAAGAAGTGTTAGGTAGGGCTCCACTGCCCAGTCACCTAAAATCTCTCTGCAGTGTGGAGTGCACACTTGCCCTGGGTGTGCACAGAGCTGTTTCCCCTTCTTACTGCTCTCCATGCACAATGCACTCACACAAATAAATGGCAAACCAGAGTCTCTTCTTCTCTTCCTGCCTCTCCAGCTGGCCAGTTTTCTGGCATCTCATCTCCTGAAATGTATCGTCAGACCCTGCTGTCTGGCTGCCGTTGTGTGGAGCTGGACTGCTGGAAGGGTCGTCCCCCAGATGAGGAGCCCATCATCACCCATGGATTCACCATGACAACTGAGATTCTCTTCAAGGTGAGGGATTGTCTCCACAGATTGTGTGTCCTGATTTTATACTTATTTCTGTGTACCGAGAGTGAATGGATGAAGAATGGGCAGGGGGACCCAGGTATATGGATAGATGAGCATCTATTCAACAGGATGGCCTGATGTGTAGGTTAATTGGGGGAAAGTAGATAGATAGGGGGAGAGCAACGGGGCTGTTGTATGGATGAGTCTGAATAAATGAGGTGAAATACTTGTGAATTGTCAGATATGGAATCAGAGAGGTGGCTGGGTGGCTGGAGAGATGTATGGTTGAATGGATGAGTGCCTAGTGGTTGGAGGGTTGTGTAGGTGGATGGATGAGTGTGTGAATGAATAGCTGTGTGAGTTCAGACAAACGACAAGCACCGGGCATCTTTTCAGAAGACCACAAGGGTTAAGAGAGAGCCTTGTTGTCTTCTACAGGTTGATGCCTACAGCAGGTTTGTAATGTTAAATATCGGCACTATGGGGATAATTCCTTTTGTCACGGGTGCCATGGGAGTACATGATATGCATCCAACAGAGCAGCAGCCATCTGGGATGTTGGTCATACAGCTTCCCTGACTATTCACTCAAAGGCTCCACAGGGAAAAGAGAGCCAGCCCAGGGTCACGCGCCATTGCCTAGTGAACTTGGTATTCATGCTGAAGGATTTGTTTTAGTGCATTTAACCACATAAATGACAAACATCATGCACGGTAAAAATCACAAGACTACACTCACTTCCCCTCAGTCCACTCAGGCAAAGCCCAGATCCCACCAGACAGAAGCCAATTGTTAACAGCTCTCTTGTACTTAGTCTGTGTTCCCCTGCTCCTCCCATTCCTGCACTTCATTATTACCAAGACATATGAAAAAATAAACCCTTTCTCCTTCAGTGCTCAGGTACCTTGACTTGCCTGTAATAATTAATGCTGGCAATTTCCCAGGCTCTCTTTTTTAGTATCATGGTTGCTTTTGCATAGCAGTTCACTACAGATAGGGCAAATAATAGCACAACTGTGTATTATGGAAGCTATAATTGCCCTGAGGGGGTTCTGCTAAACCATGTGAATGAACCTCAGGATAGAATTATAACCTGTTAACACAGCATGAGCCCTGTTTTTAGTTTATATAATACACAGAACCCCCGTCTCCTGCTCCTTCCCTTCTCCAACCCTCATCTTTCTAATAGCATCTTTTGCACCCTCTCCTCCTCTGAACTTGTAGCAGCTTCCTTTGAAATACCGCTCAAGTGGCCCCCTGAAGTGGCACTGGAGCCGCCTTCCTTAGAGAAAAACTGCTTGTTGAATCAGGGTTTGGGGGTTGGGGGCGTGGGTTGCATAGGTTGAAGTCCTTGGGCCACATTCATCTCTGGCATTATGCCACTATCTTCCTCAGGCTTACACCAGAGCTGAATTTGGCCCAATGGATTGAACTCTGCAGTCCATGTACTATAATGCAGTATACAATGGATTGTATGATATCACTGAATGAATGGAGCAGGAGTAAGCGGGGGCAGATAATTACAAAGGAGAAAAACTATGCTCCTGTAACCTGCCAGTTAGCAACAACGGGAAAGAAAATAGAGAAAAGTTCATTGCAGTTTAATAGGGGCCTGAGGAAAATATTATTTTAAAAAATAAATCAATATTGTTGAGACTAGTTCCATGGCATCAGCATCTGGAATGTTAGTAACTGCTGGTTGCTGAGCAGTTCTGTTTGCTGTGCTAGTAGATAGTCAGGATCAGGAAGGATTTTACAGGCAAATAAAATGACAGACAAATGGACAAATTCAGAGGAAGTATGTGTCGCAGTAAATCTTGAGAGTTTAATCTGGCGTCACTTACACCTTTTTTTCTGGCCCCCTCAATGAATCTTACACCAAATTTAGTCTCCCTTTAGCACATTTATTTGAATCACACCCATGTAACAAGATATACACTGGCCCTCCTATGCCTTCCTCATCACCTCTGAATGTGAACTATTGAGTATAAAAGAACCTAAGAGAATCCAAGTTGTACCTCATGCTGAGAGACCAGACGAGAGGAGTGTTTGAAAAGGAAGTTTAGTCATGCCTGGGAGAGCCACTGGACATGATTAACTCAGAGATGTGAAAACTGGATGGCTACCTGTCTCAGGACACTATAATAATGCTGTCTGTCTGTCTGTCTGTCTCTTTTTGTTTAGGATGTCATTGAGGCCATTGCAGAAAGTGCTTTCAAAACCTCTCTCTACCCAGTTATCTTGTCCTTTGAGAACCATGTTGACTCGTGAGTATCCAGTGGTTGCTGGTGGACTCACATCTGGGGAACTCATGTGAGAGAATTCATTTTTTGCTGTCTGAGAGGGGAGGTAGAGGCAAGCACAACCTCTCCAGCACATGGTTGCGATTTCCTGGGTGTCTGAGGCTGGGGGTAGCAAGGTGAAGCACTGGAGTTGCAGTGTTAGGAGTTCTTCTTGGAGGGATCAGAGGTGATTGATGCTGAAAGATGAGATAATTAAACCAGTGAATTCCATCCTGCCACTCCCATTGAACCTCCCCCAAAACGCCTACTGTTGGACAGGTGATGGAGCAGGGCAGACGCTGTTAGTCCTGGAGAAGGGTTTCAGAGAGCCTGTGTCAGAGATCAGGATGAGGGGAGGTTAGGGTTAACCCTTTGGGTGGGAGGGGGCAGGGCACGGTGCATGGTGGAGGAGGGTTGCTCATGCTCTTTTCCAGATTCAATAGGTTCATGTCTCACTCTTGTTTTATTGCATTATTCCTTAGGCCCAAGCAGCAGGCTAAGATGGCTGAGTACTGCAGGACCATATTTGGGGACATGCTGCTGACAGAGCCACTAGAAAAATATCCAGTAAGTGGAAGATGGGGGAGAACTTTTATTGGGGAGAGGGCATCATACACACAGGGATCACTCCCTGATGCTGTCTGGCTCTGCCACCTGTATGGTAATTTGGGGGATCCTTTGTGGCAAGTGGGAGGAGGCTTATAAAGGCATTAAAGTCAGTGAGCCTAGAGACAGAGGCAGTGAGAGGAGACAGCTGGAAATGGGGCTGGGTGCTGAGCAATTTGGAGAATGAAGGGTGAACTTTTCAGCTTCAGGGCCAGATTTTTTGAAACTAGAGGCCTGATTCTGCTCTGTTATACCTATGTGACTCCTTCGACTTTAGAATCAGACCCCATCTGAGTTGTGCATGTGAAATACATATGTACAGGCATAGTCAGGTAAGTAACATATGCAGCTGCATGCACAGAACAGTGGAGTGCATGTCCAGATAATTGATTGCACATGCAGCTCCCCAGTTTGCATGTACAAATGCATATTACCTTTTTGTAACCCCCATGCAGATTACTACTGCTGTGCCAGAAATATACATGGTGCTTTGCAGAAAAATTAAAAGACAACATCTGTGTCCCAAAGTGCTTACAGTCCACAATACAGCAGGGCACAATGAAGGATGGCATGTGGGTTGTTGGAGGGTGGACAAGGTCTACAACAATAGAATCATGCAATCATGCAGTGTCTCTTGGGGAGAATCATGGTAGGCAGACAAGGTAGAGCACCTGGAAACCATCTGTTAGTTGGATGGATACAGAAGGATATTTGGGTGACCCTTTAAATGGTGCTGAATGTAGGCAGATGTGTGGCTGGAAAGAGAGCATGGCACAAGCAGGCACAAAGATGGAAAAAGTGTGGGCTGTAGATGGAGAAAGGTATAAAAGTAGTGTAGCTGCCAGTGTAAAATTGGCAGCCAGATGGCCAGGATACAAGATGTGGATGGCACTGTAAGCAGACAGGTGGATACAGGTACAGACAGGCGATAAAGATGTCGAAGGATGCAGATGGTGCAGTGTGGAGGCAGACAGATGGACTGAGATGTTCACGGATACAGATGGACAGCTGAGTGTATGAGCTCTGTCTCTCTGTAGGGGAAATTCAATAAGGACTTTTCTATGTTACAGCTGAAGCCGGGCGTTCCCCTGCCAAGCCCTCAGGATCTCTTAGGGAAAATTCTGATAAAGAACAAAAAGAACCAGTCTGCATCTGAAGATAGGCGGGACTCTCTGAAGAAAGAGAGGAATGAAGCTACTGACCAGCCTGTCACTGTGGATGGTATTGATACTGGTACAATACGAAGTGGGGGAGGGGACTCATCCCACTCAGATGGGGTGGCCTGGCGCTTTGGAGAATGTCCAAACTGGCCAGGTGTTATTTCAAGAGATCTACTATACGTAAGTTCAGGCACTTCAGAGTGAAGAATGAGGGGGATCAGCTTCTCAGAACAGAATTATGTTTTCAGACACCATATAGCACTAATAGTGATAGCAGAGCCTTAAAAGATCATGTTACCGATACATTGCCTGGTTATCTGCCAACCATTCTGCTTCTCCGGAAATGCACTGCTGCATATACTGGCTGTTGATTTGATGTGTGCGTGGACAGGCTATATTGCCCTTGATTCCTGTCCTGCGTTGTCATCAGGTAGCTAGCTCTATGGCATCCAGCAAATACACCATGACATATTTCCTAACCATAAATATTTTGAAGGCTTATACAACCTGCAGCTCCCCCAGATCTTTCATCTCTTTTGCATCTTACATTTGGAGACCCCAAGACAGAACAAGTGAGATTTCAGCCCATGGAGTCTCCATGCCCCTGTTACAGAAGGCGCACAGAGGGCTATGACAATGCAGGAACAGCTCCTCTGTAGAATAGCCAGGAATCAGGATCTAAAGTAAATCCACACCCAGATTTGTCCCATTAGGTATGATCCTTGGTGGGGGAAGTGGGACTGCAGCCCACATCTCATGGGAGAAGCCTATTAAGGGAGGCTGGAGGCTCTGGGGATACAGCCAACTTAGATCCTGTTACTATTATTTGGGGCTAAGGAGGCCGACAAGAGGAAGAACTGAATTACTTGAGTGCGCCAACCCAGAGCGATGCCTTTCCATATTTGGATGGAGCCATTAGAGCAATTTCATAGCTCTTTTGTGTTCCCATGTTTACACTGGGAGGAATTTCAGTTCAGAAAAGTGGCATGTTTCCCTTGCTAGTGGAGGCAGCATTAGAGGACATATCAGCAATCCTTCACGCTATCCTGTCTAATTGCGCTGCTGGTGAACACTGTGTATGCTTAATCTGGGCAGGTGATGTGACCGAAGAGGGCCCAGAGGAAGATGAGGAGGAATCTGGAAACTTGGATGAAGAACAGATTAAAAACATGCAGTCAGATGAGGTAGTGCCACTGACCTTTCCTCTCTTGATCCATTTGCTTCTTCTGGGCAGTGACCATATCACAGCTTGCTGTGGGGTCCCATTGTGCTATTTAACCTAAAGCCTCCCCTCCTCTGTCCCCCACAGGCTTGAGAACTCAAGCTCTACCCCAAGCCACAACCTCAAAGCAACATCTGCACAGCTATTCTTAGCATACTTATGTGAGCTCTGCTAGCCCAAGCCGAGACCTGGACTGGGACGCTTGCTTCCAGATCTAGTGTAGCCATAACCTTAGAGACCCAACTGTGAGTGTGTTGTTTTTCTGGGAGATGTCTCCATCTGTCTATTCTCATTTTGCATAGGGCACTGCTGGCTTGGAAGTGACAGCTTACGAGGAAATGTCCAGCCTGGTTAATTACATTCAGCCCATCAAATTTGACTCCTTTGATACCTCAACAGGTAAGAAGAATTCTTATCTTTTCACTATTCTAAATGTTTTCATTGAAACAGCTAGTATGAATGTTCACATATTGACAATCTCCAGCTATTCTGACTGCAGCTGTATTTGCAGATGCTCTGTTGCCCCATGCCATCTTGTGTTACCCTCCTTGCTCTCTCTCACAGTAGCAAACATGGACATGTGCAACTCACACATCCCTTTGTAGTCAATGGGTCAAATGCTGCTCTCAGTTACGCTAGCAAAAATCAGCACCACCACCACTGCAATCCATGGAGATGTTCTTGTCTTACACTGGTGTAAATGGGAGCAGAATTTAGCCCAGTCTGTATCAGTAAAATTGACTGGTCTTTCTCTTCAGTGGGGATTCCCCGTGCTGGGTGATGGAGAAAGCTGTACACCTGTAACCATGTGAAATGCACCTGGGGCCAGTTTTGAGTGAACTGGGTTGATTCATGGTGTCAGTGAAAAACCTGGTAAAATGCAGAACTTTTCATTGAGCTTTGCTGTCAGTGTTTGGGTTCACTTGAACCTACAATGCAAACTAAGGGGAAACAAGACAACTCCTGCACTGACACCATGGAAACAATTTACATTGCACACATCCCTGCCGTGTGAGCCTCCCTCTGTCTGTGAGATTATAATGTGTGGTTTGGAAACAAAATTAAGGGCTGTAATTGTTACTATGTTTTCTGTAAAAGAAAAGGTGAACTTCTTAACCCCTCACCCTTTGCAAGCTGATCCTCTGGATGTGTTCATTTGCCTGTCCCAGATAAATCCAACCCAAATCCCAACAGCTCAAATAAACCTTTATGAGTACTCCTCCAATTCCATTTCAGAGGGCCAAGCGAGGATGGAGGTGTCTTGATCTGATCATGGGGTCCATGGGGAAAGGTATGGGTGGGTCCATAGGGAAAGAGACAGGCTGGGTGTTCCTTGGTGTGAGGCGCAGCATGAATGTGTCATGCTTTGATTGCAGCACTTGGCAGAGTTTGAGATGAGGTCCTGGGAGTGCCTGTCTTTTAAACATTTCCCTTTTCCATATTCCCAGAGCAGAACCGAAGTTATGTCATCTCCTCCTTCACCGAAACGAAGGCTTATGATCTACTGACCAAATCCGCAGAGCAGTTTGTAGAGTATCCTTTTTGCTAAATGAGCTCTTAAGCAGCATTGTCCTGTGTACCTGGGTGATGCATTTTAAGCGGAATATGAAAGCGTTACTCCCTGTCATATAGTAGCATTCTGATAAGCTGTATGACAATGCACAGTCCCATGAGTGCTTGCAGGCTCCTGGGATAAGGTAAAAACAGCAAAATTTGCTTCGGCTCCTACTCACAATCCATGAAAGGTCCCAATTAAACAGAGAACTCAGATATGGTGCTATTATCTGGGGAACATGTAGGTTGTACTGACCACAGGGCTTCCGGATGTCTGCTGCCCTCTAGCAGGTACAGTCAGGACTACCAAATGTTTGTTGCTAAGCATAGAGCACATCATGTTATATAGGGACGCAGGAAAGGGTTCTTGCTTTGATACCATGTCTTACAGCCTCTGGTGTTTATAACATGGGATGTTATCAAGGGATGCAGCAATTTCAGACTTAAAGAAGCTCATGTAATCTGCAACTGGGAGCTAGTTCCAGGCCACATGGGCAGCAATAGGCCACTCCAGACCTGTTTCCTATGGAGTAACTGCAGATATAACAAGCGACAGATGAGCCGGATTTACCCCAAGGGCACCCGAATGGACTCATCCAACTACATGCCTCAGATGTTCTGGAACGTCGGCTGTCAAATGGTAGCCTTAAACTTCCAGACAATGGGTGAGTTGCAATCTGTCCCATGCTTCTCAATAGATGGGGGTCTGTTCACACCCACCCTTATTTCCCCTCTTTCCCTCACTGGGATTTCTCGGTATTACCAGGTGCCTCTGAACATGTGTGCTGTTTGCTTTGCCCTTGTCTTGTCGAATTCAGTCTACCCATGGATAGCTCTCTGTCTCCGACTGAGCCTCTGTCTCTTGCAGACAGAGCCTTTTTCAGCAGCACTGACAGAGTTAGCCCTGCATGACAATACCTTTGAATTCCAACCTCCCACCTACTATCCATGCAGTTCAGCATCTGCAGAAATCAGCTCAGGCCAGCCTAATTTCATTCTTCAGATGGTGTGGGGAGTGTAGTAGTTAACACAGGCTGTTGGGAGGCACAGCTACACCTAAGCCACATATGCTGTTGTAGGCAGCATGCACAACTAGAAACCTGCTGCATTCTAGCACTTCTTCCCCACTGCTAATTCCAGTGTTGTTGATCTGGGGTAGGCAGGAAGGGGCTCCAGGGCTCCCCCTTCCCATGTCCACTTCAGGTACTGCATGCCCAGGGTGAGAAGGCGGGGAGGAAGGGCATCTGTCTCTCACACACACGTGCGTGAGGGTGTAGAAGAGATAGAGGCTGGAAGTTGCAGCTAGACAAATTCAGACAGGAAATAAAATGCAGATTTAGAACAGTGAGGAAGGATAATTATTGTTTACCAAGGGTTCAGGTGGATTCTCCATCACTGGCAAATTTACATCACAATTAAGTGTTTTTCTAAAAGATGCACTCTGGTTCAAACAGGAATTATTTGGGAGGTCTCCAGCCTGTGTTGTACAGGAGGTCGGACTAGATGATCACAACGGTCCCTTCTGGCCTGGGAATCGATAAGTGGGCTGGGGAGAGGAAAAGTGGGAGAGAGGGGAAGGAAAAGTGGAAGTCAGAGAGACTGGCGAAGAGAGGATTGTATGGTATATGGGGCATGGAAAGACTAAGGAGCAGAGTGAGTGAATAGGAAAGGAAGGAGGAGAGGGCAAACATTAATAGCAGAGCAGACAGATTGAGAAGGACTAGAGCAGTGGTCTCCAACCTTTTTACGCACAAGATCACTTTTTGAATTTAAGATCAACCCAAGATCTACCCTGCCCCTTCCCTGAGGCCGCGCCCCGCTCACTCCATTCCTCCCTCCCACCATCACTCACTCTCCCCCACCCTCACTCACTGTCACCGGGCTGGGGCAGAGGGTTGGGGTGCGGGAGGGGGTGCAGGCTCTGGGCTGGGGCTGAGGGGTTCGGAATGTGGGAGGCAGGGGCGGCTCTAGCTTTTTTGCCGCTCCAAGCATGGCAGTCAAGCAGCCTTCGGTGGCTTGCCTGCGGGAGGTCCCCAGTCCTGTGGATTCGGCGGCTTGCCTGTGGGAGGTCTGCCGGTCCCGTGGCTTCGACGTACTCACAGCCAAATTGCCGCCAAATCTGCGGGACTGGCGGACCTCCCGCAGGTGCGCCACTGAAGGCTGTCTGACTGCCGCCCTCACAGGGACCGGCAGGGTGCCCCCCATGGCTTGCCGCCCCAGGCACATGCTTGAAGCACTGGTGCCTGGAGCTGCCACTGATGGGTGGAGGCTCCGGGCTGAGCCTGGGGCAGGGGGTTGGTGTGCAGGAGTGAGGAGTCCAAGCTCTGTGAGGGAGTTTGGGTTCAGGGGTTATATGGTCACACTGCACCTAACCTCATACAATACACTGGACATTTAATTAATTTTACTTTTTATTATGTCATTTGTGGTTTATAGACCCAAAAACCCTTCAGGGATTGTCACAGATCAGTGTAACATTCTCTACTGAGGTGTGTGTGTTGGCTGAGCATGGGGTAGGAGGTTGTGGGGTAGGAGAGGGTGAGGGGTCTGGGAGGGAGTTTGTGGTACAAGAGGGGACTCTGGGCTGCGGGGGGGTTGGAGTGTAGGAGGGGGTTGGGGTGCAGGCTACAGAAGTTCAGTCTCCACAGCTCCTTGATATATACAGACCTTACTGCTGCACTCGCACAAAATTTTCTCTCTCTGTGTCCCTCTCCCTGTATCTCTCTCCCTCAGATGTCCCCATGCAACAGAATATGGCCCTCTTTGAGTTCAATGGACAGAGCGGCTACCATCTCAAACACGAATTCATGCGGCGCCCAGACAAGCAGTTCGACCCTTACTCTGTGGACCGGATTGATGTGGTGGTGGCAAGCATCCTGTCGATAACGGCAAGTACAAGCCCCTGTGCTGTTTCTGTCCTGACAGAGCTGCACACTCGCAGCAGGGAGATAACTGGCACCTATAGCTCCTCTATTTGCCACCCAGGAGGGCTCTTAATGGCAAATGAACCCATAACTTCCTGCCGGAGAGCGTTACTATGGCAACTCCCAATCCTTTTAGTGTTTAAAATTAATCATAATCACATGAAAATAGAAAATTAGCATCTGCCACATGGAATAATCCTGGGCTCTGGTGATGGGGACGGAAGATGATCGGGGGGAGCAGTAAAGCAAGGAGCACAGGGGAAAGGAAAGAGGAATTAGACATTTTATAGGGAATGAATGGGCTGGAGGACAGCAGTGACCAAGAAAAAAGAGGAGACAGGCAACAGAAGAAGTGGCCCTAATCCTAATTCTAAGGCTGGAGAGGGTTTTGCTAGCCATTGCTAGTTTTATTTCTATTTGTTCTTAGATCCTTTCTGGCCAGTTCCTCTCAGATCGCAGTGTGAAGACATATGTAGAAGTGGAGCTGTTTGGTTTGCCAGGGGACCCAAAACGTAAATACAGAACCAAGCTGACATCAAGTGCCAATTCCCTCAACCCGGTATGGAAGGAGGAGGCTTTTGTTTTTGAAAAGGTAACGACACTTCATGGTAACTCAGATAAAGGGCCCCTAAAGAGACCAGTGATCATGAGCATTTTCTCTGGGGATTCCAGGGCCACATGAAAGACTCCTTCATAGATCCATAAAGATCTTTGTGGAGATTCCATGGGCCAGAGATTCAAACAACCACAAGTTCCCCTATTGATGAAGGATCATTGGGAACCCTTTCTGGACATCCCAGAGGCCAAAACACACCTCTCCGAGCATTTTCAAACTGAATTTGCTAATTAAATGAGGCTTGGGAATCTCCAGCCATGAGGAAGCAGAAAAGATGAGAGTAAATACGCGCATATTGTTGTATCACAGAATCAGAGGCACTATTTTAGGGACAAATGGTAGAATAGTGAGAGAGTCAGATCACAGGATCCATGCAACTTTCCCTGGAAGAACCGACTTGCTTGTTGCTACTATTCCAGCTGTGGAGTTAGGGGGCGTACCAGGTGCAAGGTAATAATAATGCTTAGCACTTACATACTGCTTTACATGTTCACCTTCACAACACCCTTGGGAAAGCCGGGGAAGCTTTCACCAGCTCATGAAGCGAGGTGGGTATTATCTCCATTTTAGAGGATGGTTCTGAGACACGGCCATGTGCAGTGACTAGCCCAAAGCCAGGATTAGACCTCAGAAACGCCTGATTCCAACCTGGACCTCATTCTTGTAAACTATGGGGTCACAAAGCAGCTCTTACTGGGCAGTGTGCGGGGTGGGGGGCGTGATTTCTTTCTTGTGTTTACATTTTTACTTAGTGACACCAATACCCTGTCAGGAGTCATAGTAAGGCACCTGGGGCTTGAGCTCTTGTGTTTTTCTCCCCAGATTCTGATGCCAGAGTTGGCTTCTCTCAGAATTGTGGCTTTGGAGGAAGGAGGAAAGTTCATTGGTCAACGCATCATTCCCATTATTGCTGTGCATTCAGGTAAAGTCAGGCCTTTCTGTGGAAACTCCTTCTGTGTCCTTCATCACTGTCCTCTGCTGTCCTGTGCAGTACAATATTAAGCTGAGCTATGCTAGGGGTTAGTGTTAAGGAGGTGACCCCATGCGCTGATGGAGTTGATGCAAGTAGCAGTGCTAGAAACGGTGGTCCAAAGTGCAGTGGTGCTCTCTCTGGGGATGAAGGAAGATGTTGTGTTGTTCTCTCTTGAGCACAGGAGATCAGTCAATGTTGCATTCCTTTGTGTTGTGTTTGAGGTATTCAAGCAGCAGAGACCCTCCAAACTCATTGCAGTGGAACCCATAATGCATGAATATGAGTGCCTTCCCTTTCTCCTGCATGTCACTCACAGATTGCAGTGTTTCCTGTTGGGACGTGGGGTGAGGGTGGGGTGAATGCCCTCACTCATTCTCTCCTGTTTTCTATTATCAGGCTATCACCACATTTGCCTTCGCAGTGAGAGTAACATGCCACTCACTATGCCCTCCCTCTTTGTGTACCTGGAGATGAAGGACTATGTCCCTGACACTTGGGCAGGTAATGTACTTGGAGTGCCTGATGTGGTATGTCCCCTGCCAACTCTAAACTGCTGGTATATGGAAATGGCCAGAGAAGATGACCGACTCTCTCTGTCTGTGGGTTGGAATGGTTTCATTTACCAAGACAAAAATTACCCTAGTGTGTGAGGCTGGAAATCTCACCCAGTGAGGTGATGGTGGGGTTGTCCTCAGTTTGGAGGTGAATTGCACACAGAGCACAGGAGAGGAGTGTGACTGGCAGTCTCTCCAAGCGCACCTTCTACTTGTCTGCTGTTCTGGTTCTGCCACAGCCTACAGGTCCCACCAGTCACTACTTAAGCAGTTGTTTCAACTCAAAATACCACACACCCCAGTCAGGGCGGGTTTATTGGTTCTTTTACCAGCCTTAGTCTGAGCATCATATTTGGGAGCTTCACATGGTTTTTCCACCTCATTGCCAACATTTTGCACAGCTCTAGTTAGGGCTGAGGTTCAGTGGGAAAAAAAGCATTCCCAGGAACAGAGTAGGCAGAATGGCAGTGTCTCCCTGTAACTTGTCGAGAGTGCTCTCCCCAAGATGAGGTTGAGATGAAAAGACAGCGGGGTGGGAGAGGACCCATCCGAGAGAGGGCTGAGAGCAGGGAGAATGGAAACGCACTCTAGTACTAGGAAAGGGAGTGAGGGATTTCTTCAGGCTGCAGTACATCTCTCAGGCAGTTAGTGTGGAGAATGGCTATTCCCAGAAATAAAATCTGAGTGGCAGGGAAAGGGGAAATCTGATGAGTCCACTGACAGTCTGGACCTGTTCTTTGTTTCCAGATCTGACTATTGCTCTCTCCAACCCCATTAAGTTCTTTAATACTCAGGACAAGACATCAGTGATGCTGAAACAGGGTTCTGCAGAGGTGAGTGTTTCTACACGTTCTGCAACGTGCTTTGTGGGTTCAGTCTGAAATGATGCAAGGTGCTTGAAATGATGCTGCATGGTGCCAGGAGCAAGGACAGTGTAGCAGTAGTTCAGTCTTTGAAGGGTAAAAGGGGATTCAGTATCTATTTCAGAAAGCCTTGTCTAATTCCTTGAGGCTGTAGATAGCTCCTGGTGCAGCGACTGTAAAGAAAACAAACTACCAAAGGGGACCCTGCCTGGTGTCAGGAAAGTCATGCCTACAGATTGCAAAACTAAGCAGACTATGATGTTAAGCTCTTGGGAGATTCCATTGTCTCAAATGGGAAAGCATTGTACTGTTTCCCTCACTGACTTTGCTAGGATTTATGCTTATATCAGTTGCTCTATCAGTCTCCACCTCTATTTCCTGGGTCTGTTTTTCTGTAGCATTGATTCACGTCTGATCTTTGTTTTAGAAGCCTGACATGCAGAAGAAGCTTACAGCAGCTCAAACCAATGGGATGCCAAATTCCTTTAGTTTGCATTCTTCAGATGGACCTGCAGGTAAAGCTGTAGATGTGGGTGGGACTAAAAGAATGAGGAAGGAGATGTACATTGCTTGAACATTGAAAGAAGGGGTGCGGGATAGCCCTAGAGAGTGGTAATGGGATCAGAGCCTTTCACCTCTGGGTCACTTGGTTAAATTCTGGACTTGTTCAATAGTGAACAATAGTTGTAACCATCCAGTCACTCTTTGTGTGTGAGTGAAACGAGTGGGTGATTTCACTCGGTTTCCAAGTGTACAACATTATAAAAATCACCATCACAATTAGCACAGTTGATAATCTCAATAGATAAACCAAAGGTCCAGTGAGCATGGAAACAGAACTGTCTTCTTACCCCTAGAGGTGGTCACTCCAGGTCAGAGTAGGGGCATAATAGGATGGCAGTATGGATGAAGATTACATCGCCATCGCTTATGCTGTACTATTCCTGTACTGTGGATAAATAGGGGAGGTCGCTTCCCAACATTGATAATGCAGCAACTTTCACCAGCACTAAAGTCACAAGAAGATAACTTTTTGGAAAGGAGCAGAGATATGGTTAAAAGAGAAACACATAACTGAGGGCAAGATAGTTCATGTTATAAATTACCAGCAGGTGCTAAAGAAATTTCTGTACATTAACAAATTGAGCACCAGCCTTCATATCCTTTCCTCCTTGCAGTCAGACATCCAGACCCAGGGAACGGTTTCCAGATTAAAGCTATTCCTTCATATCCATTCAAGCCTATGGCACCAGGATTTGTGTGCCATGTGCCGTGGATGTATAGGTCCCAGTTCCAGTCATCTGAAATGAGTCCCACAATGACTGAATCAATGCAAGGATGTAGAATCCTTTTCTCTCAGAAATATATTAACACTAAACTAATTCTCTCATTTACTTTATTTTCACATTGGTCTAAGAAGCCACTGACTTCAGCTGAATTACTCCTGATTATGCTAGCGGTATGAGGGGAGGTCAAAGCTACCCAAATCCTCACCAACATTGGGGGCAGGAAATGTAACTTGATGGATTTAATGGATGACTTGGTTCTAGTCAGTAACACCATGTTATTTTTTGAAGCATAATTTTGTGAGGTCCTGATTGCCTCTTTCAGAGTTCTGGGTACATCAAATCCCACTGAAGCCATGTTGAGGGCACTCCACACCTGGCAAGATTGACCTTACTGAAATTCTGTTCCATTGTCTCTGTTGAGTGCTGATGAATGTTAGACACTCCATTGATCAGCTGAGCTGATCCCTGAGTTCCTTCTGAGGCTTGTGGCAGCTTCTGTGTGTAATGTTTCTCCCCAAACAGCAAAAATGGCAGCAAGGTATTTGATGCAGGAATATATACTGCCCCTCTCACAGCATCCTTTACACCAGCGTAAGCAAGAGTGGGAATGGGGCAGAGTCCCCGCTCCCCATTCTCCACTGCTCCATTTTCAGCCCAGAGGTAGAGTATGAACAAGAATCTCTTCTCTGGTTTTAGGAGCTATGGCCCTGGGGAAGGAAGAAACTAAAAAAGAAGTTGCAAAAGAAGTTGCAGGTAATTACACCAATATTACTCTAGAGGGCTCAGGGAGAAGGGATACAAAGATAGCTTTAAGCCACCTTTGTGACTCCCCTATCCTGGGCCAACTGGGGCACATTTAGTCATCCTGCATAACTTAGGAGTAGCTTCAGGGCTGCTTTAATTTGTGCTCTGCTGCCTTTGGTCCCAAGGGGACATTGTAGCAGCTGTGAATAGCTGAAGCACAGCAGCACTTCAGCCATGTTCTAATGCCTCCCAGCTTGCCCTCAACACACACATTGTACTAGGGTTTCCTGCAGGAGGCAGCAGAGAGCCAGCATCGCCGGTACCCCAGTAAGAGACACTCCTATGTTAAAGGAATGCTACAGTGGCCAGATCTGCTGGCTTTAAGACCCCTTTACACCGGCAGAAGCAGCATGAAGAGGGCTACAGGGCACCTTAAGCCCCCCTGTGGACTGAGCCCTTCATCTGTTGATTTAATGCATTATTATTTGCCTATTTGTCTGCATCATAATGCTGTGTGATAAAACCAATACTCAATATTAACATCAAAATAAAAATCCAACGTGGCGGACTATACCACCAAACAGGGCACAAAGATGAGTTCACCTGCCCTCAGTCAAACTACCCCACTACCTGCCATCCATCTGCTGCAAATCTCCACATGTCACAGAGACGAATACATTACTCAACAAGTAAAGGATATTCATAAATTAAAAAAACAGTGTTAGGATGGAGTTATGGTTGTATAAGGATGGTTGTTAATACAGCATATAGCTGAGTCATTACTTTAGAAGGCAACAGTTCAAAAAGCCTAATTTCCTGACTCAAACATTTGTGTTTGCACATTGTCCCTGAATTTCCTCACTTTCAAATCGTCACTAGAACTAAAGTTCAGAACGTTCTTACAGATTCCCAAGCACAATCCATTACTTTCCTTAGCACCCCAATGACCTTTTAACCACAGGTACCAGAGTTCTAGTGACTTGCTGCCCAAAGACAATGGAGTCTCGGTAACATTTCCCTCGCACCCTTCCCCATAACCCTTCATCTCTTGTAAAAGCCACTAGCAAAACTCTTTCCTCACACCTTGGAGGGGATGTCATACATTAGAACTAGAGGCCATTATTCCCCAGACAATGTAAGACTATACTGGTCATAATTAGGGCCCTACCAAATTCATGGGCCATTTTGGTCAATTTCGTGATCATAGGATTTTTAAAATAGCAAATTTCATGATTGCAACAATTTAAATCTGAAATTTTACAGTGTTGTAATTGTTGGGGTCCTGACCCAAAAAGGAGTTGTGAGGGTGTTGCAAAGTTATTGTAGGGGGAAGTTACTGTATTGCCACCCTTACTTCTGCACTGCTGCTGCTGGTGGCTCTGCCTTCAGAGCTAGGTGCCCGGACAACAGCCATTGCCCTCCAGCTGCCCAGCTCTGGGACCCCGCTAAAATAACTTTGCGAGCCTATCCCAATATTTTCCAACTAAAATTTGTCCTAGCTTGTGTGGACAGTTAATTGTGTGAATTTGTCTTGTGCCTCATGACATCCTGATGTGTCCCAACACAATTAGGTTGACCATCAGGACAAAATACAGAACTGGCAGCTCTACGGGCATGTACCCAGACCATGAATCAACCTGTTGCTTACTGACCATGCAGTTACCCTGATGAAAGGGAGGAGGTGCTGGAGGCAGTGTTGAAAAACAGCCTGAAACAAAAAGAAATTAGAGTATGGAAAGAATGTCTGCATGAGAGAGAGGTAGGTAGGTGAGCTAGAGAGCCAGCCAGGCCACTTTTTATATTGTATTTTAGAGCTCCAAACAGCCAGCCTTGAGGAACTGCAGAAGATGAAGCTTTTTATGAAGCTGCTGAAGAAACAGGAGAAGGAGCTGAAGGAGCTGGAGCGAAAGGGAAGCAAGCGCAGGGAAGAGCTGCTGCAGAGATATTCAGCCCTATTCTCAGAGTTGGTCACCCAGTGTGGCAGGAAGAAGATCACATGCCCTCGGAAAACCCAGAAAAAGAAAAGGTAAAATACAGCATAAGAAGTTTCCAGATGTGCTGCATTGCACTCAGGCCTTGCTGACTGCATGCACAAGACGCGCTAAGTGCTTCCTTCAGAAGAACACACGTGAGCCACACACTTCCCCTGTCTTCATGCCTACTCTCCAAAAAAGAGGCATGGAGGGGGTTGCCTGCCACATATTTCCATAGGTGTGCACATTCCTTTCTGAGAGGTGTACGGGAGGACTCTTTGATATGGTGCAACACGTAGAATGGATTACCTTCTGTGCTGCACTAAGCATTCCTCCTGTGTTCCTCCTGTTAACAGGAGTTTGACTGTAGAGGAGGTCAGTGCAGAAGGGAATCCGGCAGAGATGGCAGAGAACGCTGACAGCCGAGTCTTGGAGCTGAAGGAGAAGCTGGAAATGGACCTAAAGCAAGTGTGGGAAGAGCAGTATGATGGGATTCGGAAAAAGAAAGAGCACCATGCCACAGAGGTATGGAGTGCATGTGTACTGCACCTAAGCACTCACAGACTGGGGGGTTGCCCACAGAGAGTGCCACCAGCCAGGTTACACCTTCACTGACTGCTACCATTAGCGCATTGCAGATGCAGCCAGGCACAAGAATGCCCACTGACACAGCCCTAGTCACCAACATTGCTGTATCCTTGCAAATGCCATGCTGGAATAAAGCCGCTCCAGCATATTTCACACCAGCCATAATCAAAGCAGTGCCTATAGATGCAATGCCCACACACAGCATGCCCCCCAGCCTGAGTGCTACTCATGGGGTCTGCTCTGGTTCCTGTTGGAAAAGACGGTTACTCACCTTTGTAACTGTTGTTCTTCGAGATGTGTTGCTCATATCCATTCCAGTTAGGTGTGCGCGCGCTGCGTGCACGTTCGTCGGAAGATTTTTACCCTAGCAACACTCGGTGGGTCGGCAGGGCACCCCCTGGAGTGGCGCCGCTATGGTGCCGGATATTATACTCCTACCGACCCAGCCGCCTCATCACTTCTTGCTGGCAACTCCGACAGTGGGAAGAGGCGCGGGTGTGGAATGGATATGAGCAACACGTCTCGAAGAACAACAGTTACAAAGTGAGTAAGCGTCTTTCTTCTTCGAGGCATTGCTCATATCCATTCCAGTTAGGTGATTCCCAAGCCTTATGTAGGCGGGGGTCGGAGTGAGATACTGCAAAATGCAAACACGCCAAGCCAGAGGCTGCAGCATCCCTTGACTGTTAACAGAGCAATAATGCGAAGCAAAGGTATGGACCAAGGCCATGGAGCCGCGCGAGAGATCTCATGGGTAGGGACACAGTCCACCAGGCGGCAGACGAAGTCTGAGTCCTGGAGAGCATAGTGAGTGGCTTGGGGAAGTGAGCCAAACACTACAATGCGGGTGCACTGTATCACCAAGATAGATCCTCTGAGAGGAAAACGGGTAGTCCTTTCCTCCGGTCTCCTACCCGCGACGAGAGTTGGCCGTGTAGAGAATGGTTTTGTCCATCCAACATAACTGTGAGCACTGTACAGACGTCCAGAGTGGCAACTGTTGTCCCCATCGCGTTGAGTGTGGAAAACAGGAAGCCAGAACCACCTAGGGAGGAAAGCCGCGTAGGAACGTAACTGCACCTCGTCTTTGGAAAAATAGTGCTGGTGAAACCACCGTAAGAGCCCTGAGCTGGAGACCGTCTGGCTGATGTAATGGCGACGAGAAAGCTGTCTTCCAAGACAGGTATGGCAACGAGCAGGATGCTAACGGCTCGAATGGGGGAAGACATAAGTCTGGTTAAAAACCTGTTGAGGTCCCAGGTTGGGGCTGGGCGTGTACCTAAGGTGTAAGTGCTCCAAGCCCTTGAGAACCTCGAAACCATAGAGAGTGAGAACACAGAATGATCACCGCAGCCTAGGAGAAGGTAAAGATGGCTGCAAGTGTACCTCACGATGACACGCTAGGCCTGCTACTGTAGGCCAGAGGTAGTCCAAATAGAGGGAAGAGACCTCAAGAAAGTAAGATTAAGCGTTTCACACCTGTAGAAGAAACGCTTCCACCAGGCAAGGTACGTGACCAGGTGGAAGGCTTCCTGCTACCCTTGCTAGTCAGGCACAGCCACACCGTGAAGTGAAGAGACTGCAGGTCCGTGCGAAGTCCTGCCGTGTCCTGAGGTATGAGGCGTGGGTGGAGTGGCAGGGATATTGGGTTGCAATGGACAGCCGAGCAACGTGGCGTATCAGCTGTCTGGACCACGCTGGAGTGACCATGATGAGACGCATCCTGCCGCCTGGGAAGTTTGGGCAGAGCAATAGCCACGGGAGCGTGTTGGCCCTTCTATGGCCTGAGAACAGCGTTCCGAGATCGTCCGGGGAGAGACCTGGTAGGAGCAGAAACCGCGGAACATTTTCCTGTTCATGCGGTAACGAACGCGTCCATATGTGGGAAACACCACTTCCAGCAACAAAATGCAAGCACCTGCCAGGCGACCACTCAAGAGACAGGAAGACTGCCGAGTTGAAGCGTCAAGGCGTTCCGTTGCCTGGGAGAAAGATGCTACCTGAATTATCGAGTGGCTATCAAAGCTGCCAAGATGAGATGGCCTCATGCAAAAGGAGGAACGGCCATGTTCCTCCAGGTCTTCATGGAGCAACAGGCCGGGTGACGGCCGAACACTGATCGTCACGGTCTGGCACAGCGCTGCTGGAATCGCCGGCATGCCAGGCGGACTGCCGTCATGCGGCTAGAGGCTATCTCTGCCACATCAGGAGGGGTTAGCCACCGGTCTAGGAGTCTAAGGGCTCGAGGAAAGGTGACTATCGGACCATAGGCCCTGTCCGGGTGAAGTTTGCAGACTTCGGATGATCAGTCCAGTGCCTGAAACCATGCTGTGTAAAGCACAGCAGATCCGGCTCGCTCGCCAGTCCGAGGATAGGCGTCCATTAAACGTCAGTCCTCAGTATCGCTGGGGTCACCAGAGAGGGATGTCCCCAACAAGCTGACCATAAAGGTCCCAGACATGTCTAGAATCACAGATCCGCTGGCGACGATCGCGCCACGGGAGAGCTGAGCCGATACCTATGAGTGCGTACTGCGAGATCTCCCCTGAGTGCCGAGGCGGCGCGCCATACGGCAAACCCGCATACGCACCATCTGGGTCATAGACTCCGCAGCGCCTATGGCCACGCACTTGGGAAATGCTGGGGCTGTTGAAAGGCCAAACAGCAATAACCGTAAACAGAAGTAAACCGACGGTTGGCTAGAAAATGAGGTACTCTTGCAGAGGAAGATGGCATTGAAAAGTACGCGCCTTATATCGAGGGTGGCATACCAAGACTTCAGGATCCAAGGACAGGAATAATGTTCCCAGGGATACCATGCGAACCTTCAATCCTTATCAACGGTTGGAGATTCTTGTGGGTCTGGACAGCTGAGACGTCCTAACGATTGGGGTTGGGAAATAAGGAAGTAACCTTGCCCCCTCTGTCATCGGCGTCTGCACCTCTTTAACGAGAATTGGCCGAGAAGAGCATCTGAAAGAGGGACAGGGTTGGAACAAAGTGAGGGGCCCCCATGCTCCACCATAGTGTAGAAGACAGCGGACTGAAGTTAAGTGGACCACACCAAGAGGAAAGTAAGAGTGGATCATCCCGGTAACCGGTACGCACCCTCGGTCTACCTTCGAAAGAATTTTCTTATGGTCCCATAGAGATGCGAGGACCTCGATCTTGGCCTCTCGTCCTGATGGTCGTCTGCGACACAAATCACCGCGCCGTCGCCAAAGCCTATCTGTGGCGAGGCATAGAGAGTGGGCGGGTGTGGTGGGGAACGGAGGGCCTGCAGTAGGATGTTGGCGTATGCACGCCGAGAGAGATCGCATGAAGGACCCTGTTGTCCTCAGGCTCCCCGTCTGGGGTTGAATTTCTATCGTCAAAGAGGTTCACCTGATGTCATGAGATGCTCGCTTATGGTAACAAGGCCTGAAGGAGCTCTGGCCGCCGTTTCCTTTCCTTCAGGGCGAAGTGAGTCTTGGCGGAGTCTGATGGAGAAGCCCATAATTATCCATCGCCA
Organism: Chelonoidis abingdonii; assembly: GCF_003597395.2. Taxonomy (NCBI): domain Eukaryota; kingdom Metazoa; phylum Chordata; order Testudines; family Testudinidae; genus Chelonoidis; species Chelonoidis abingdonii. The sequence continues at coordinate 92,786,422 of NC_133772.1, forward strand.
TTCCGTGGTACGGATATAGGGACTAAGCAGGGCTCATTGATTGTCCACGCAGGGCTACAAGCCCTTTTAGAGTAAACCTTGCGAGTGAGTGGGTCACTCGCAGTAGCCCCTCAATTCGTGGGCTGGCGCCTGACTGGCCATTCCCGTTCACTTTCTACCAAGTGCGATGCCAGTGACGCAGGGCGGGAGGACGGACAAGCAATGCGAGTCGAACCCTCCAGAGAGTATGCAATAGCCTGGATGGTCCGACATAAACGGATTAGGGCCCTCTAGTGGCGGCAACCGCAGACATAGAACAGCCCTACCGGTTTTCCGTTCCTCTGGACCTCCTGCACCTGGAGGTCCAACATTGAGCGCTACCCTCCCATGGAGGTCCTGATGATTAGGTGTTGTGGGACACACCAGAACGCCGGTTCTTTGAGCCATAAGAGACTGTCGCGGTGGAGCAGGTACGTGGACCGGGAAAGGCCATGGAGGTGCTGAAAATCATGGTCAGAGTTATGATCTACCACCTTGCCAACTTGGCACCTGGGACCGGTACTTGTGAGGCGCACCGGTACTGTGAAATGAGATCCGGACTCCTCTACAGCGGTGCCGGGGTTCGACCGAGACCTCGAGGACGGAGAGACAGCAGTATAGCGCCTGTCGCGCGATGGGAAGCCAGAACGGTGCTGAGATTACGCGCGTCAGTGAACGGCGAACACCGACCGGTGTTTTTTTTTTTGTTTTTTTTTTTTTTTTTTTTTTTTTTTTTTCCGGCGGTGCGACCAGGTGGCCGAGGATGGGAGCGCCGAGCATCAGGAGGCTGCCAAAGACTATTACCCGCACCGGCGGCGCCGGGATTCAAGGCGGCAGTCTACTCTGTCATGGCAATGAAACCCCGCGCGGTGGTCGGGAAATCGGCCTCCGGGCCCGTGGAGGAACAGTAAAGCTCGACCACAGGCATACCGGGAGTGTCACAGGCACGGACTATGTCCACGTGGAGTAGGTATCGACAGGGCCTGACCGCGCGAGTGTGTCAGCAGGTCGGTGCGGCGATCCGGCTAGACAACTCCCGTCCACGGTGCAGATTGCACGGAGCAGTAATAGGGCAGTGCGAGCTCGACACGGCGCCCGCCGGGGACAGTTCAGGCACTGGATTCGACGGCCCTTGTGGACTGGATCAACGTTAAGCCAATGTTGCGGTGCGCAGCAGAGCGGTGCTGGGCGATCCGAGCGTAGAATGACTCTCGGCCTGCGGTTGCCGTTGGCATGGAGCAGCGAGAGCAGGAGCTCACACCAACAGCGTGCCGGGGAGCAGTCAGCGCACGAATCGACGGCCCTGTGGGAACCGGATCGACCGGTGTCGACGTAGTCGGGTGCGCAGCAGGAGTCCGGTTGCGGCGCGATCCGACTAGACGACTTCACCTGGCTGCGGTGCAGATGGCACGAAAGCAGCAGGAGCAGGAAGCTCAACCACGGCGTGTGCCGGGGGAGCGTCAGGCACCGGATTTCAACGGCCCTTGTCGGGACCTGGATCGACGTGGCGGTCGTTGTCGGTGCAGGGAGGTCCGGTGCCGGCGATCCGACTCAGATGAGCTCACTGGCTGCGGTAACATTGCACGGAAGAGCAGGAGCAGGAACTCAAACCGGCGCCGGACGTGCCGGGGAGCCGGCCAGGCACTGGATTCGACGGCCCGCGCTGGACCGGAACAAGGTGCCTGGCGTTCCTCATTCTCTGCAGTGATGAGCTCTCTGCTGCCGGTGCCAGTTGGCACAGCAAGCCAGGCAGGGCAGGCTCAACCACGGCGGTGCTGGGGAGCTGTCGCGCTGTAGGAGGAAGTCTGGGTTCACTCAACCTCAGAGAGATGGAGCGGTTGCCGAGCGACTTCTGGTTGCCTGCAACGGCCAGTGCCAGCGGGTCCTGGTTTGCCGAGGAGCGCTTCTGTCCGCTGAGTAGCCTTCGCTTGTGCAAGAAGGAGGAGGAAATGAAATGCCGCTCCATGATTGTTTGTCGCTTAAACCGCATGCAAAATGGGAGCACTTATCTGCGATCCCCGAGGCACCGCACGGAGAGTCGTTGGGATTTCCTGTCAGCAACGCCGGAGGCCGCAGGCACGGCTAAGAACCGGTGAGCCGGCTATGGGCTCAGGCACCGGTTGCAGGAAGGGCTACTCCCCGAACCCGCTACGATATTCAAAATAACATTAAAAGAAACAAACGTATAAGGAATATAACTGTATTACACAAATCTACGAGCTACTAGGGAAAGCGGGAGGTCAGCTAAGCAATGCGCTCCACTGTTACCAACGCACCGACATGGGCGGTAAGAAGGAACTGAAGGGCGGCTGGGTCGGCAGGAGTATATATCCGGCACCATAGCGGCGCCACTCCAGGGGGCGCCCTGCCAACCCACCGAGTGTTGCTAGGGTAAAAATCTTCCGATGAACGTGCACGCGGCGCGCGCACACCTAACTGGAATGGATATGAGCAATCACTCGAAGAAGAATCAATGTATTTTCTGCATCTGACTTCAGTGGAACTATATACGTGGTGCCATCAGACACAGCCTATCCCACAGAATGCCATTGGTAGGCACAGTGCCCTCAGACGTATCACCACTCACAGGGAGCATGACAGCCAGAGAGACTATACCTGAAGATAGGGCACTGCCCAAATCTAGTGCTAACCAAGGAGTCACCCTCAGCTCGATGACTGCCCTCCAGTACAGTGCAACCCAGAGCCCCAGTGTAACAGAGGCACTTGTATCTGCCCACACAAACTAAAGGGTAGGAACATACACACATGGTACACCCTACAAATATGTGCTATGACCCACAGGGATAGCTCTGGTGCCCTGATGCACTCCACCAACACAGCTTGGCCCCCATACACAAATCACAATTTGCAGACACAGTGTGACAATTCCAAAACCATGTTGATTAATTGACTGCTGTAAGTAAATGAAGGGTGAAGTCAATGGCAGGAGAGATAAACCTGAATCGTTTAGCTCCTGACTGTGTCCTCTTGTTTGATTTTTTTGTTTGTTTGATTTTTTTGATCCGTTGAACAGCAAATTGCTAGACTAATAGAAGTAGCAAGGGAGAAGCAGGCAGCTGAGCTGAAGGCACTGAAGGAATCATCAGAAAGGTAAATTATGATCATTTGAATAACAAAGTAATAATAGTGTCACACTTCATTGGTAGATCACAAAGCAGTGTACTGAGCTGGGTAAGCATCACTATCATACAAACAGGCGAACTGTGTGACTCATCCAAGGTCATGCTATGAGTCAGTGGCAGAGATGAGAGGACAACTCTGGTCTCCTGACTTCCAGAATGGTGCTCTATGTTGCACCTCAGAGCATAGTAGCAATGAAGTTAGAGCTGCTCTAGCTGGTCAACACTCTGTTTTATATGGATAGCAGCTTGGGATATTGTACAGCAGGTAAAATTGTCTGCAAGATGATTGTAGTTTGTGGATCTAGGCATATGTACATTGCTGTACTCGATCAGACCAGTGACCTCCTAGTCCAGTGTTCTTTCGCCACCAGTGTCCAGTGCCAAATGCGTGAGTGGAACATGCAGGAAATGCTTCAATGGACATTTATAATTTTTTGAGGATAATTAATCATTAGAACAATTTACCAAGGGTTGTGGTGGATTCTCCATTATTGGCAATTTTTAAATCAAGATTGGATGGTTTAAAAGATCTGCTATACTTCAAAATGAATTATTTTGTTATACATGACATCTGACTAGATGATCACAATGGTCCCTTCTGGCCATTGGATCTATGAATTTATGGAGTAAGATGCTCAGAGGAGAAATTTCTTCCTACCCCAGGCAGGCTTATGTCCTGAAACATGAAGATTTATAGACCTTATATTTTATCCTGTTTAGTGTAATTGACGATATTTGCATTGTCAGTATAAATGTCTGACTCCTACTAAGTTCTGGGCTTGGATAGTATCTTCTAAAAATGAATTCCATAGGTTAATAATTACATGTTGTGTAAAAAGTGTTTTTATTTATCAGGTTTAAATTTACTGCCTTTAAGTTTCACAAAAAGAAATCCAGGTCTTTTTCTTGAATGGTTATGGTTAAATTAGAACCCAACAATGTGTCCGAGTAATTCAAATTGTACGTTATCTCACATTTTTTCAACACTAAACTGTATCTGCTCTCTGAAGTTCTTTAGTCTTTTTTAGTCTTGACTAATACATAATTTTGTGTCACATGCAGATGTTGCCAACTAACTATTCAGCATATTTTCCAGATCATGAATAAATATATTAAACAACACTAGTTCTAGTACAGAACATTGGGGCACCCAGTTCTTAATCTTTTGCCATGTTGAACATTAACTGTTTAGTCTTATTCTTTTTTGTCTCTCAGTTAGTTTCTGATTCAGTTGCCTCACCCTATAACTACATAGTTTCTTTAGTAGACTTTTTGAGTGATTTTGTTAAAGCTTTTTGAAAGTGCAAGTAATAGCAACCAGTTTTCCTTTATCCATTATTTTGTTGACATGCTAATAGAATTCTAGTAAATTAGAGAACAGTTTTCCTATGCAGTAGCCATGTACATCTAGATGTTTTATATTTCTGCTTTTAAGTAAACTTTCCAACAAATTTTCCTAGAACTAAAGTAATGCTCACTGGCCTCTAATTCCCAACGTCACCCCCATGCTTTTTTAAAAGATGAGCTTATTTGTTATCCTTAAGACCTCTGATGTAGTAGCTGAGTTTGATGAGAAATTGAATTTTTTTGTGACCAGCTCAGCCATTTCATTAATTCTAAAGGTCCTTTGTCCCTCTTGGATGAATACCATCCTGACCTGGAGAATTTTTGCTTTTGAGCAATTTATTCCCTAGTGGGCCTGCAAGACCCATCGATTCACTTGCACATTGCCTATTTCTGATATACTTAAAGAATTTCCTGTTATTTGTTTTTGTCTTTGCTATTTGCTCTTCAGTTCCCTGAGCCTTCCTAATTTCCATTTCACATGTTATCTGCTATAGGATATGCTCCTTTCTATTGACTTCATATGGGCTGGATTTCTAGTTTTTCCACAAACACTGGTTTGGCTCAAATATCCTCTTTTAACTTTCCCATATCATCGTACAAAGCCTTCCTGCTTCTTTTTACTTAGGGTTATGAGTACTTTCTGTGTCTCTAATCAATCTATACTCTAGCAGAGACAAGTGTAGCAAAGTGTTAAGAGTATTCAGAATGGATTTGCATGATGTAACCCAGGTATAATGTCCATGTGTATCTTGTCCTAGCCCCCTGAGATCACTCACCTCGGGTAAGGTACATTTTAAATCCAGTAAACAAAGGGTCTTATTTTAGATCTCTTCTGAAATTTTCCCTTGCTACCAGGTTTGTCTTTCTTGTATGAAAAGCTCTCCAAGGTATGTGTTTTTAGAAACCAGTTGCTCATATACAGAGAGTGTCTGATGGTTATTGGTCCTGTCATTCATGACATCTTCATCTCTGCAGTGATACTAAAGAGATAAAGAAGAAGTTGGAGGCAAAGAGACTGGACCGAATCCAAGCCATGACCAAGAGTACCATTGACAAGACTGCTCAGGAGAGGTACTGGATGGAGATCCTAGGGCTTAGTCTACACACAACAGAGAACAATCCCAGGCAGAGAACTCCATTGCACTATGGTCTTTATTACCACTAGGCAGTCAGTAACCACCACTAAATTGGACATGGAAGGCAAACCCATATACCTTGCTCCCTTATCAGCCTAATTTCAAGTACTCTCACAGGATGGTATTGCTCCAGCTTTGGTCTGTCTTTATGTGGGCTGGATTTCCATCCCTCTCCCTGTTGCCATCACCTTCTGGTAAACAGGCGCACATGCTCTGAGAGGCCAAATTTCTAGACACGGTAGTAAGGGCACTACTGCAGTCTGCATTCAGCTCTTGCACTGCTCTGCAGCGCCTTCCATACACGTAGTGTTATGGGGAAGATCAGCTCTACATAGTACAGCTTCAAATGGTTTGATCCTGAAAGGAGCTGACCACCTGCAATTCCCTTTGAAGTTAGTAGGAGCTGTGGATGCTCAACATCTCTCAGAATCAAACCCAAAGAGTCCATCTGAAACCCCCCTGAGGTCATTACAAATGGATGAAAGCGTTCTGCTGTAGTTCTTAAGGCTGGAAAGCCTTGACTAGAGCCGTGTGCTTGCATGCAGAAGAATCTCCCTATGCACTTACCACAAGTTGGTATGGTTGGTACCTTCATTTTGGTGTTTTCCACTATCCTAGAGACTCTGCTCTCTTACTAATCTTAGTTTCTTAATCATTAAGGTAGCAAAGAAGCCTCAATATCTTCCAGCCATTTCAGTTTTTCAGATGAAGGCTGGGAATGCAGCCTTTTCCTAACACTCCTTACCTACGCTACACATTTATATACAATGTAATATCCTTCCTGGTTATAAATACAATTCAGTCTTTCGATATGGACCCTATCTTAAACATGAGAATTTATGGTAATTTTACTGACATTGATTAACTGGTGCCTTGGATAAAGATAACAGATAGACAGGATTTGTTTTTACTAATATCTGCTGTTGTTGTGTTTTTAAAGATTAAAGAGAGAAATTAATAATTCACACATTCAGGAAGTGGTGCAGATGGTCAAACTGGTAAGTGTCTCTGTGGAAACCTTCTGCAACATTTTTGTTCTCTCCAAGGTGGTGGTGTCTTGTGTACGTACTGTGTGCGCGTCACTGGTTTGTGCAAACATTGAGCTCTCTTAAGTATATAGTCCTGCTGCACTGGATCTTCAAGGTATATGGAGATCCAAATCTTTAGTGACTATGCTTTCTGTGATAGCGTGACGACAGCTATAATCTTGCTAAGGATTGTAGGTCCTTCCAGTTGGAGACAGTGCATCACAAAAGAGATTTCTCCAGGGTTAGGAGAGATTTAAAGAAAGATTAAAGAGCTAGGACTCTTCAGCTTGGAAAGATGGGAGACTAAGTGGGGATATGATAGAGTATATAAATCATGAGTGATGTGGGAAAGGTCGATAAGTTAAGTTA